>NC_089280.1:30250479-30355868 GCF_963678975.1 Dysidea avara
AATACAGACAATTTCCGTTATGAAGGGAAGCCATCATGTTCTATTGCCAAATTGACACTTTTCGTTGTCAGCAAAGATGCACTAGTAAGCCCATGAAGAATGCATTGTATGTACTGCGGTATGCCAAAAGGCACCTCTCAGGCCAAAGCGATATCGAACAGTGAAAAAATCAAGCCCGTAGCCTTAGCCATTACAAGTTACGCTTGTTTGAAGGGATCAGTCAGTCAGTTACTCAGTCAGTCAGTAGAAAATTCCATCGAATAAATTATTTTTAAAATTCCATAGCAACTTGTTGAAAGCGTTTCGGGTCGATCTGAAAGCTTGTTTGGGCTTAGTTTTACCTAACCAATACTGCCTAATCGTCATCTGGGAAAATTGAGGCTGTTTTTTGGTGATGTTATTTTGTGGGCAACACCTACTCCTTTGTGGTCCCTACCATACACTACTATCATAGTGTATGATGGAATTTTCTACTGACTGACTGAATGCCTTCTGACAAGCATATCTCGATAATAGTTAAGGCTACGGACTTGATTTTCAACATCATTTTAATCCTACTGGTGCGTTTTGGCATACCAAAGTATGTGCAATGCACTTACCCATGTCCTTTATTGTATCTTTTCTGACATTGCAAGGTGTCAATTCGTACTAGTACCATGTGAGTCGGCTTCTTTACATTTGACAGGAATTGTCCGAGTTTCCATTGTGGCTAGGTTGATTGCAGAGGTAGTGTTCTTCATTTATAGTGTTGTGTAACTGGATGAACATAGTTAGCATAATGGCCACTTTGCTATTTTAGTAATTGATACGTAGTTGGGGTGCACATTCAGATGAAACATTAAGCCAGGCACCATTCTTTCTATTCTAATGTGGTATACTTAGATTCACCGGTCATAATGTTGCAAAAAAGTAAACAAACAAGTGTACGGAAAGAATAAGAATTTTAAGTTTGATTAAGGAACATAGAAATAGAAAGTAGTGAAACAAGGGAGGTCACCTATACCTAAAGATATACTAGTAGACTGAAGTAGGGATTTAATATCCATTAGTATATCTTCAAGTGTAGGCGACCTGCCTTGGTTCACTACTTTATATTTCTGTGATCCCTAGTCAAACATAAAATTCTTATTTTTTCCATAAAGTTGTAAATAATTCCTTGAGGCCAAGGCCAGTTGTGTTTCTAAACTTTATACATTTTTTAAATCATTTATAGTAGGGACCACAAAGGAGTAGGTGTAGCCCTAGTCTCGCGGCGCCCGACCCTAAAAAGAGGGTCTGGTGAAACTGTGTACAAAACATTTGGCGCTGCCGGAATGTTGGAAGCTCCAATCAGATCATAGATAATATATACCTCCGGACACGGGGGTATATATTATCTATGATCAGATCGCTCCATTTCAAATTGATTATGTAATGCGTACATTTCAAAAGATTCGCGGCAAACGGTTAATTACATCCGGTGACTCTGCCGCTTAAACCCATTGAGAAAACAGCCATACAATTCTGGTGGGTTCGTTTTAATGTTGAATAAATAAAGTAGTGCTGTTAGTTTGGTGATGCTGTAAGCGAATCTGGTTGAATGAATGTTGTGACGTAAACAGTGCACTTACGTAACACGTAAAACGTCATCAAATAAACATTCCAGAGCTCAAACGTTTTGTATGGAGTTTCACCAGACCCTCTTTTTAGGGTTGGGCGCCGCGAGACTAGCGTAGCCCATGAAATAACATCACCCAAAAACCAGCCTCAATTTTCCCAGACGACAATGAGGCAGTATTGGTAGGTAAAACTAAGCACAAACAAGCTTTCAGATCAATCCAAAACGCTTTCAACAAGTTGCTACGGAATTTAATTTTTTTATTCAACAGAATTTTCTGCTGGCTAAGTGACTGACTGTTGCCTTCAGACAAGCATAACTCGATAACGGCTAAGGCTAAGGGCTTGATTTTTTCACTGTTCGACGTCGCTTCAACCCAACAGGTGCCTTTTGGCATACTGCAGTATGTACAATGTATTCTTCATGGACTTACCAGTGTCCTCCTTTGTATCCCATTTATCTTTGCTGACAGCAAAAGGTGTTGATTTGGTGGTAGCACGTGATGGCTTCCCTTTGAAACGGAAATCGTCCGTATATTTCATAGTGGCTATTTTGATTGCAGATGTGCTTTTCAAACAGTTACTGATTCATGCTTCTGTGTAACGGGTTGAACATAGCTGACAGCAAAGCATAATGGATACTTCACTTTTCAGATAATAATTAATATAATTGGGGGCGTGGCACGATTTCTTTCTTTTGGTATGCGTGGATTGCAGAGGTGCTTTACGAACAGTTCTTGATTTGAAATGCTGTGCAATGGGTCAGAGCTAGAGTCCACAGTCCGGCCGGTCCAACATTGGCCGACTTGATTTTAGTGAAAAGATCGAGATACTGTAATTGAGCAGTCATCAAAATATACTCTAACAGAACAGTCATCGTGATACTCTAATAAAGCATTCAGTATTATAGTCTAAGCCATTACATCTGTGTTAACTGTCTTAAAATTACCCAGTGAGTCATCTGCATGGCACACTGCATTGAGCTAATTGATCATGCATGTCATGCAGTTACAATCTAAAACTAAACTTTTACGTTGAGAAATTTTTGTATACATCATGAAAATAAAAGTAGCGACTAGCTATAATAGTCAGATATGGAACTCAATTAATTGGTAATGTAGCACAGAATTACCATTGATGTTAACAAAAACAAGAGATTTGCATGCAAAATAGCTTCCAGATGCCATTTCAGAGCATCTATTTTCAAAAGTTTCCCTGGGGGAGCTTGCCCCCTGACCCCTCTAGCTTAGCATGTTGTGTGTGCTTATAGCACATGCAGTTAGGTAACACACCAAAGTAGATAATCTCTGATTAACAGATCATATTGGATCAATAAAAACTGAGTAGTGTGCATGACTATGACCTTCATTGCAGTCCATGGATGGCCGGACCACTCAAAATATCTGGGCTCAGGCCCTTCAATGGGTTGAAAATACTGTAGCTGACAATGAAGCATAATGGATAGTTCACTTTTCAGATGATAAGGTGCTGGGACATGCAGTGCCATTTCAGATGCGGAATGCGTGGGTTCACCAGTCATAATAAAATTATTTACAAAAAAAAAGTTAACAAACAAGTACACAAAAAAAATTGGAATTTTCAAGTAGAGTAGGGACCATAGCACATCGATAAAAAGTACTGAAACAAGTTGGAGTAGTCCATGATATTAAATCACAGTAAAACAACAAGAAGTGTTATATCCCTACTGTGCATTTCTGTTATGGTATCTTGAGCACAGTAGGGATATAACACTTCTTGTTTTACTGTGATTTATTATCATGGACTACTCCAACTTGTTTCAGTACTTTTTATCGATGTGCTATGGTCCCTACTCTAGTTGAAAATTCCAAAATTTTTTGTGTACCTGTAGTACTCTAATGGTATTAAATGTTATCCATGAGAAATTTAATTATCAAACAAAAGTGTATATAGCAAATTATATGTGTGACCCAAATACTGAATTATATGATTTTACACTATGTATGTTGCAAAGTGCAAAGTGAGCCTTAGCATCACTGCAATGAAATCAAGCTAACACAAACACAAAGTTGCTGTAAATGTAGGCCAGCTTGGAAAAATTATTAGAGTGGTGAACATTCCCTATGGATAGTGTTAAAGGATGTGAACGTTTCCATGTTTTTAATTTTGTACATTAGCTATATTTTACATACCACAAGATTTAACCTGTACAATAAGGCTTACTACAATGTCAATAAGTCTAAGTCCTTGAAATTAGGTTAGGTAATCCTAAGGCTACAGCACATGTTGCTATCAGACCTTCAGTGCTGGTCACTGTAAAGTGTTAGTAATAAATACTTAGGTTTAAGGAAGAAAATCCATCCCTCCTGGAGGAAGACTGAGTGTGACCCCGACTAGACATTTGGTGACCTGCAGTTCGAATCTTGGGGTTGGAGGGATTTTTTTCCTTTCTTTGGCCCCTTTTCTGTTGCACCTTTTCAGTCATTAAGTCAGTCACTATGTCAAGTCAATAAGTCTAAGTCCTTGAAATTAGGTTAGGTAATCCTAAGGCTACAGCACATGTTGCTATCAGACCTTCAGTGCTGGTCACTGTAAAGTGTTAGTAATAAATACTTAGGTTTAAGGAAGAAAATCCATCCCTCCTGGAGGAAGACTGAGTGTGACCCCGACTAGACATTTGGTGACCTGCAGTTCGAATCTTGGGGTTGGAGGGATTTTTTTCCTTTCTTTGGCCCCTTTTCTGTTGCACCTTTTCAGTCATTAAGTCAGTCACTATGTCAAGTCAATAAGTCTAAGTCCTTGAAATTAGGTTAGGTAATCCTAAGGCTGCAGCCCATGTTGCTGTCAGACCTTCAGTGCTGGTCACTGTAAAGTGTTAATAATAATAATAATAATAGTAACAATGTTCATGTCTGCTGAGGCACCACCAATTTGTACCCTACTTATATACAACTTAGCTGTTTTTGCATGTATTGATAGTTACTTTGCATCAGTACAGTTTACAAGTCAATTTATATTGCTGGTGTATAATTACGTATGTCATATTTCATAGATGTATAAGCTACTACAACTTGTACATATAACATTACATAAATTATGGCATCACACAGATCAACTGTCCATCAGTATTACACCAACTAATACTGTGGCTGGTGAGCAAAGAACTGTTCAGTTCACTGCTACAACAAGTGGTATAAATAAGAGAAATTTTGTGTATCAATGGAGGAGGAGAGGTAGTAGTAGTCTTCCTAATAAGGTGTCTGGTGTTAATGGAGCAGTGTTAACAATTCCTAATCTTGTTGAATCTGATGAAGGAGTGTATTTTTGTACTGTGACTAATCAGTGGGATAATAGTGTGAGGAGTGATGATGTCACTTTGAGTGTAATAGGTATGTATGTATGTAAATTAAAATAGATCATGTTTTGCAGTAATAATTATACACATTTAAATCCTCCAATTATGTCATTTTGACTGTTCAAGGTATGTAAAGTTAGTGGTGGAGGAAGGTACGCAGTAATGTGATGGAGTTAGTCATTAGTATATAGCATCACTGGGAGAGGACAGCACACAAACAATAATAGCTTTCTGCAGCATTTTGTCTTCTGCAATAGATGAAAGAAGTTATCTATTTGTAGCAACATGCTCATGCTTTCACCTGTGATCTGATTTGCAGCTGGGTAGTGAGCTGATCATATAAAATGTCTCAATTAAATAAAAAAATTGTGAGGGATACATACAGGTGTATGATTTGAGTAGGGATCATAGAAATAAAAGGCTATGAAGCAGGGAAGATCATCTACACCTAAAGTTCCTACTTCAGTTTGTCAATAGTATAGCCATGCCTGAAGTAGGGATTAAATGTCCACTAGTATGGCTGCCAGTATAGATGACCATTGGGTTTATTTCTATGATCCTTACAATTTCTAATTTTCCTTACACTTGTTTGTTTATATTTTGTAATAACATAATTCAATATTGGTGAACCATCACATACCTTGATCAAAGGAAAGAATGGTGCCAGACTTAGATTATGGTACGACTCATTTACAGGTTTACTAAATCACTTAGTCACCTGACAGGTTCACTTAGTCACCTACACGTGTTCACTTAGTAACCCGCTCTCAAGCAATTTTGTACATGATAAATAATTTTAACATGAAATGCACACTGCAGTACTTGATAATACTGTATTATTATTCTTCTCTGTGTTCTGCAAATAATTCTGGATAAATAGTAGACTAAGTGGCATATCTACTGTAGCTCTAGCTGTTACTCTGGTTACTGGGCGAATAATTATTTTGTGGGCGCTGTAAGGACTTCAGGAAGAAACCGTTCCACTATTCTGAATTGCTCTTTCACCCCCACACTCATGCTCTGGCTATAAAGGTACATACTTTAAACCATAGTCTAAGTAATAATTCCCTTGGTCTTGGTATCTAAGTATTGTATAGTATAAGAATTAATTGGGTGACTAAACGTGTGCCCTGACAACCAATTGCTGAAATGCGTAGTGGCCATTCTGCTTTGTTTTCAACTATTTTCATCCCATTATAAACTAGAGCTCGGCGGTATTGAAATTTGAATACACGGTATTAGTAACAGGAAAAATATTGCGGTATATCGGTATATAGTTAGCTTGTTATTGTAACTATTGCATCATTTCTTGGGCCTAGTATGAAGCGGTATCATCCCAAAAACCAAAAAAAAATATAGTTCAGTACAAGTAAGCATGTGTTGTAATGTGACAACCTCAAGTTTTTGTTTAGGGCATGTCTGCTAAATCATCAACAAATTGGATAATTATACACCAAAGGCTGGGTTAAAAGCAATCCTATACTGGTATTCATTGATATACTGGTATTTTGATATATTGGTTATCAAATGCTGTCACAGTATGATAATCGGTTATGATAATTTATCACGATAAATGGTATTACCGATATATCGCAGAGTACTATTATAAACAGCATGAAAATAAACATTATGTGAAGTTCTTCTGCATTCAAGCCTGTTATTAAGGAAATTACAACTGAACATGTGCCCTGACTATTAATTACTAATATGCAAACTGGCTGTTTTGCTTCAGTTTCAGCTATGTTCCACTGGTTATATAGTACTGCAAACAAAGAACAGCATAAGAAGTGCCTTTGCAATCAACCTGGTCAAACTATGGAAACTAAAGCACTTAAAAACCATATGAAGTGAGATGAATTAACACTGATGCAATAGTACAGAAATGGGACACAAAGGAGGACAAAGGTAGTCCATGATGTGTCAATTTTTTGTCTTTATCTCCCTGAGGCATTATTTTACACATTCCAAATTTAAGATGTCAACCTAAGAAACAACTTATTTTTATTCGAAATCAATAGCTCATTCCACTCCAAAGTTATGGTCATTTTTATTAGTCATAAATTCTTTGAATTTGTTTGCCCTTGAGGTGTAAATTACCAATGGGAAGGTAACTTTATAAAATTTTATGGCTAATAGACTAATGCAAATAATCACTAGTATATTAAAAATTATAAATTAAAAAAATGAAATAGGGATCCAAGTGATAAAAAGTAGTGAAACAAGAGAAGAACAATGGTAGCTATTACAGCATAGCTCAGTGAGAAATCCCTACTTTGGCATGGTATAACAATTATTATGTGTTCAATGCCAAAGTTGGGATTTAATGCCAAAGTAGGGATTTCCCACTGAGCTATGCTGTAGTAGCTACTTTCTTCTCTTGTTTCACTAGTTTTTATCACTTGGATCCCTACTTCATTTTTAAATTGATAATTTTTAATATACTAGTTTGTTTAGTTTTTTTTGTTAAAGCATACAGCTAGCTATAAACATGCAACCGTTCTATAATGGTGACTGCTGTATTAGAGCATGTGTTTTTGCCCAAAAGGGGTGTGGTCATCATGGTTTAGACTGATTATTAGACTAGAGTATCTCGAATCAGCCTACCAACTTGAAGGTATGTGGTCACAAATGCAACTAGCGTAAAAGGGGCGTGAGAATAAAGACTGGGCGTGATCTTGTGATGTACCATGGAGTACTGGTACCTCCATACAGTAGCGTGGTCTAAGCACCTTAAATAATTTTTTGGCATTTATTATGCTGCTTAAAGAAAGTGTTGATATGGAAAATTAACGCCTTGATATGGTTTCATTGGATGAAGAAGAAGACAAGCAGCCTGATTGAAGATAAAAGAAAAGACAAGGTGCTCAGGGTGTACATTCGTCAGAACCCCAAAAGACACATCCCACCAGTGAGTTTATTGTTTTGGAGTAAAATGGTGACCATGCGCTGCTTCGTTTGGGCTCTAGGCTTGCGACTGTGGTCAGTGAGTGAGTGAGATGAAATTTCGAGTTTTAACAATTTTTTTAAAATTCTATATCCTGCCGCCAGTAACCGTTTTCTTGTTTTTAACGCTTCATTTGATGTTAGATGGACTGATATTCTGTAAAGGTGATTTTCGTCGCGTAAGAAGTTTCTAAGCTGGTTTGTAAAGGCGGTATTTTGGCAGCGCTCATCACTTTTGATGCAAACCCTACTTAAACAGTACTACCATACTGTTTGATATCTTTGGAATGAAATTACTGAATGCCAAGTTTTTTTTATTTTTAAAAGACCTTTAATTTGAAACTGCCATGTTTTAATAGCATAAAACAATGCCTGAGGGAGATAAAGACAAATGACAATGATGAATTTTCAATGTTAAAATGGTCATATAGGTCACCAATGGTCAAATATGCATTGGCACTATATCAAAAAATGAATGCCACTGGAAGCAAACTATGTGCTATGTTTGGTATTTTTCCACAAAGTGCATAAAAGCATCATAATTATTTATGCACTATGCCACTTTAGCTACTAATTGGGGATCATAGTAGTAAAACAAGGAAGGTCACCTACACCTGAGTTATGGGATATCTTTAGGTGTAGGTTACCTCCCTTGTTTCATTATTTTTTATTTCTATGATCCCTAACTATAATCAAACTTAAAATTCCTAAGTTTTCCTTGTACTTGTAGCACTTTAAAAGCAGTAGATCATAGCCTCTACTAATTTGGTGGTGAGACTGTTTTAAGAAAGAGGACACTCTTTACCATTGATTGTATATCAATGTCATATGCTACTTCTAGTTTAATTCAGTGACATTATACTGTAAGTTAGCACATTTCTTATAACTACAGTTGGACTACCATTGTTCTGGAGACATCCACGAAATAAGTTTGTTAATAACAATGACAAAGTAATATTTGACTGTTTTGCTAATGGAAGTGATTCACTAACTATCAAATGGGAAAAGGACAGAAGATCATACACTTTAGGTGTTACACAAGTTACAACACACAGTAATGGAGTGAGTAGTAGTTTAACACTGAACAGAGCTACAGTAGCTGATAGTGGCAAGTATCGGTGTAGAGCTACTAACAGTGATAAGAAGAGTGTTACATCTAATGAAGCAGAATTATTAAGTTAGTTACTGTGATAAATTAGCCATAATATTATTGCTGTTCACTTTTAGTTCTCCCACAAATCCTTACCAACCCTGATGATGATACTGTATTCATTGGAATGTCAACACAGCTCACTTGTAATGCACTAGGTATTAACATAGTCTACCATTGGATGAAGGATGGTGTAGTAGTGTCTGGTGCTAACTCAAACATGTTGAGGATTACTAACATAGAGGAATCAGATGAGGGAGTGTACAAGTGTGTGGTTAGTAATAAAGGTGGTCAGGTTGAGTCTAATCCAGCAACTATCACAGTATATGGTATGTATGTTAGTAGTAATTTGTATAATGCTTTTACGTACTTTATCATACAGGTCCACCCATATTACAGGAACTACCACAACAAGTCCATGTAGTGTTGGGTGAAGAGTTTCAGATCACATGTACTGCTACTAATGATCAGGATGCTCCAACAAACTTGATGTTCTCTTGGGAGGCACCAAGAGGAGCTGAGTTTAATGAAACAACAACTGATGAGGATGATAGTCTTACAGCATCCTCCACTCTTCATGTCATTAGTGTCACTAAAAGCCATGGTGGCAAGTATGCATGTAATGTAAGAAATACTAGACGTGCAAATGTTGACACATCATTTACTCTAATAGTTGAAGGTATATTCTCATTACAATGTATAATAACTATATTGTATATTGTAGTAAAATCATCACCACCCACAATCTTTAACATTACTCAAGTGCTCATTAATTCATTGCAGCTGACATGGACTGTTCCTACCAATCCTCGTGGTAGTATCGACTATTACAATGTATGTTGTCTATGTCACCTATCATCCTTGATGTCAGCATAATATGCAATCATTACTTAACTGTAATATTTGCATATTTTGTTTATTTCTGTCAATTAGGTGTACTACTATAGCAGTGACCAACTAGTACAGGCAGCCAATGTTACCAACTTCACTGGTAACTACACCCTTGACAACCTCAGACCATACACAGAGTACAGTGTATATGTGACAGCAGTCAGGTTGATAGAAACTACTGGTAGATCATTGGAGGGGGAGAAGAGTGAAATAGTCTCTGCAAGAACATTAGCTGGAGGTTTGTATATTTCAGTTTGTTGATTATTAATCATGAATGTTGTAGAGCCAGTGGTCCAACTACCAGGCACACCGGTTGTATTAGACAGAGAGAATAGTTTTATTATTAATGTTAACAACTCAGATAGCACAAAGTTTGCTATTGAATTACCAATGATAACTGCAGAAAAAGGTCCATACAGGTTAGCATGACATTGAATTTCACTACTTATAAGTCTAATGTGTTTCAGTCATCTGTACATTGTGGTTGTTAACAACAATGTGGAT
This sequence comes from Dysidea avara, assembly GCF_963678975.1. NCBI lineage: Eukaryota > Metazoa > Porifera > Demospongiae > Dictyoceratida > Dysideidae > Dysidea > Dysidea avara. The sequence continues at coordinate 30,260,898 of NC_089280.1, forward strand.
GATGAGTTTGGGAGTACTACCACCAGACAAGTAAACGAGAATGTTACTAAGATACCAACCAAAGAACTTATTGAAGCATCCATGTCAACTTCTTCACTAGTTTATGTGGCTGCTGTAGTTAATGCCAGTCAATATGTACCTGGGTATAGAATGAGCTACATTCTGGGAGCTGGTGACAGTACTACTGATCCTGATGGTCATGTGTTTTATAACAGAGAAGTAAAAGAAGGTTTTGAATATTTCTTCCGTGTGTTTTCAGCTGATAGCACACCCAAGGTAAAAGGATCTGTTAATTGTTTTCTGTAAGCAATCCATAATAATTATAATAACTGTTATATAGAATGAAATTACATTCACCACTGATTTGCAAAAGCATGGTAAGCAACTCATGTCTTGAATGTGAATGTAAATTTATGAATGCAGCAGCTGTGTAGAATCATTACTGTATACTAATATATGGCAATTGCAAACTGAAAGTTTTAGGATGACAAAACCAAGAGTTCATATCATAAATTCTCTTGACAAAACTACCATCATTTTGTTAAACGGCATGTCTATTTGCATTTCAACTCACAACTTTAATGGAGATCACTGAAAAGTAAAATTGTGAAACTAATGTAAATTATTAAAGTTTTGGCAACAGTTTCATCTAGTAGATGACGTTGCATTTGGAAGGCTCAGCCCTTGGAAGTTCTATAGCCACAGTAGGTTTATGCCATATATGGATCTGTCCATTGCGCCACAAATAGTGTGTGGACAAGTCGTTGCCACCAGTGTTGTAGATGCAGGGGCATAGCCAGGATTTTCTGGAGTGGCACTCAGATCTAAAATGAAATGTCAGTGGGAGAAGGCTGTGGTACTTCCCCTGCAGCCAGTATAATGTATGCAGAAAACCTGCCGTTAGGCAGTAAAATTAGAATGAACATGTGTACATCTAAAAGCACACTGTGCTTATTCAGCTGTAAACCTAGCAATCAGATAGCACACTGATGATCAATCTATTACACCAGCTTCTTCTACACCCAACTGAATGTGTCCCTTTGTTGGCGCAAATGTTCACATGATGCACTCACACAAAGCAACACTTGATTTCATTGTTGATTGTATGCCATTGTCAATGGCGAAACTAGTTCTTCAAGAGTAATGTAGAGCTGCACCAGTGTGCACTATAATACTAGAGAGAGGTGTGATATTATTTTTAAAATGGGGCATTCACCCAAACCATCTGAACACTCCTGACTATGCCCTTGATGAGGTATGGTTCATATAATTGTTTACATATGGTATAGTATATAGTAACACTGTTGTTTGTCTGACATGCATTACTGCTGAACTTGGTTAATTACAATAAGCCAACATGGTGCACTTCAGGTGATGACCCCATTCATACTTTTTATCATAAATTCAAAATTTTTCCTTACAATTGTTTGTAATCTTGTTTGTAACCTAATTCAAATTCTAGTACACCACATCAAAGGATAGAATGATGCCAGACATATGAATAATGTACAAGGAAACGTGCACCCCTATACTAAGTTCCAAATAATATACGGTATAGCTGGTAATTTTCTAAAGGTTTTTATTTTCGGATATTTCGAAGAGGCCCTTCTCTTCGAAAATAAATTCCCACATCCAGTTGTTTTTCGAAAATAAATTCCCACAAGTGAAAGTAACCATCCAACTTTCGGCGATTCGTTTGTGTATTCCTCGAATTTTAGCTAAGTATTGCTGATGATAATGGGTAAACTGTATCATTACTGTACCAATAACCAGAAAACAGGTGATCCATAGTGGGAATTGATTCCGTCTGCTCTAGAATCTATTCCGGTGCGCGGGTAGGATAGCTAGCTATGATCGAGCGTGATCATGCCAGTGAATTTACTCTACTCAAGACTCCCTCAGTCTTCTCTCCAGGGCACAAGAATGGGGATTATTCCATCAGTAAGTCAGTTTTCGGCAAACATTCACGCATCTTCATAATTTGGGACACGAATTTCCGTTTATTTGAAATCCATCCGGGCTTCGAAATATGCACTTTTCGAAATTAAAATCTTTCATAATTCAGATTTTTGCTTCTTGTGCAAAAATTTCTGTTCTGAAAATAACCCACTATACGGTAGTTGTTTTGCGTATAGTTATATACATCCCTACACTTGGAGAACAATACGTGAAGTTAGTAGCCTACAACAAATTTGCCACCTAAACTGTTGGAAGTGTGGTGCAAAAATTACAGACAATATCATATGTGACACATGGAAACCATTAGTGTGCAGCTACAAATCAACAGTCAACACCTTGCGCTGTCAAAATGGGTGACAACGGCACGTAAGTTCATGATGCATGCGTTTGCTCATACTGTTGCAGAACAAAAGGCATCTGTTGGACTGAAGTAACATCTAGCAGTGAAAAAGGAAGCTGAGTTATGCTTGTCTAGAAGCATGTGTATTTGAGCATTTTGGTATGGGTCACCCTGAAGACACCTTTGGGCTTGTAAAAGTGAAGGTATTGCAAAGCTATTTTCTAGTTTATATTTTTTTGTGGGAAGTACGTTGCAAACCTCAACCAGTCATCTTTGAACAGCTTTAAAGGTTTATATTGTAGATAGCATTACTGTACAGACGTTCTACACAGTACTAAATACAGTACTACCATACTGTATGATACCAGTAGAAGTCCTGAACATTTTATAATCTACCAGCTTCATCACAAATCTGAGGCCTGGACTATAGTAGTGACAATTAAGCATTTAGCCAGTATTAGCAGTTAAACAGGACTATAGCTGTATTTCAATTGAAAATCGGACCCATGTGCACTAACAGCAAGAGTACATAATAATAGAAGAGGGAGGAGAGTGTCTAACTCTCAATATACTCCATACAAACACACTGCGCTCAAACCCTCCTACTTCAATCCATAAAACTTCTACTAATAAATCAATACCTTTAAGTGAACAGAAGGCTGTTGATATTTCCTAATTGAAACAGTAGAAGTGCTACAACCTCCTTCATAGAGCAAGCCATTTGTCACCTTTGGTGGCTATAGTTGATTGTGCAAGGTCTGAGAGCAGTGAGTTTGGTGAATCCACTGAAGTTAGACACTCTCCTCCCTACTCTATTATTATGTACCCTTGCTAACAGGTATAACACCTCGCTATTCAGTTTGTAAATGTGACACTCAAAGGGTCAGTTTATAGTGTTCAGAAATCAGATACAAGTATCAGATGAGTTGTAATGAAAATTGTGAGTCTACCATGAGGAAGCATAGCTTGTCATTTCTATATAAATAAATTTATGTTGTTAGCTGTGTTATGTGTCACTGCATTAGTTCTATTGTTTTTTAGTCCGACCGCAGTGGAGTGCTGATAGCAGCAGTGACAGTACTGATTCCAGTGTTGTAGCAATTGTAGTGTTGGCTGTTCTACTGATGGTCTCTTCAGTGTGCAATGTTGTTCTTCTTGTTTGGGTGTTTAAGCAAAAGCTGAGTGATGAAACAAAGCCAAAGTCAGGGTAATGCTATGTTGATGGCTGCTGTAATTGTGTTGTTTCTATATTAGTGCTACTAAACAGGGTAGTGCTGTTCCAGAGCCAGTATATGAGAGTGTGGATACATCAAGTGATTTGAAACTAGAGAAGAATCCAGCATACTCAGTCACTGCTGCTCAAGGCAGCTCAGAAGATCACCACTATGATGTCATTCCTGCTAGTCATCATGCCAAAGCTAAATGAACAGAAACTTTCTAGTATAGACTGTTGTAGGCTTGTAGCTGAGTAGGTACATAGCTACATAGAGTACAGTGTGTTTATATAGGTATAACTGCACTGTGTACATATGAACAGTTTGCACGCATGTTGTCAGCAGGACAATGGTAACTTGTAAGTGGTACAGTAGTTAGTTAACATGTGCATTTAAATGCATAGGCAGTGGAAATCAGGGTTAGGGGGGCCATGCTCCCCCCCAACACACTCACACACTTATTGGATGAGAAGATTATGTTTCCTGTGTGATTGTCTATCGTGGAGGAGTTTGAACATAATATTATATAATTATTTTGATAATAAAGTTCTTGTTGACTGCAGCTGAGAATAGTTCTAGTGCATTTTAAAGTGCTGAAATTATGGAAGTCCTCCATTTTATTCCTCTGGCAATGCACTTTGTCAACTGGCAATGCGCTTTGTCAATTCTATATCCAAGTTATAAATTCAATCAGGGGCAGTAGAGTTGGCCAAAAAGTGAGAGGGCCAACTTTGACAGTGAAATTTGCAATTGAAGCATACAACAGATATACATGGTTACTATTCATGGGGGTCATCCCTATAAGAGCCTATGTTAGAAAAGGGTCATTCCATGTCAAATCAACAAGGAATTTAGGGTCACCTCTCGGATTTTGACGAAACTTGGTGTGCTTGTAGTACCTGTGGTGCTTATCACTCATGCAAATTTTAGCTCCATACATTTCATATTTCTGATTTATGACCACAAATATTTTGAATATTTCATGAAAATTTCGTCCATCTCTAGTTACAATATCAGCTACAACTTTGTACTGGGTAAATATTTTTAAGCACAATTTTCAAAGACAGTTGATTGACCTTTCCAGTGATCCCTAAATTATGGGATATCTACTTAATTATGGCTCAAAAGTACTTTATTGAAAACTTTAATCCTTTATATTTTGAAAAATGCTGCTTGAAATTTTTCAATTTTTTTGTGAATAATGATTGGGTCATAGTCTATGTTTGATAAACGTTTTGTGGTGGGACCACAATGGGTTCAAGAGATATAATGAATTATGTTGTGGTATGCGGTGGAATTTGCAGTCTATTATTGTTGTATTGGAGTGTATACCTCCAATAACCACTCACAACAAGGCCATGCCAAGTTTGTCTTACAGAGTGAAGGTGTCTAGGTACATTGCAACCTGTATTAGTGACCACCTGTATTGAAAGACCATCTACACTGTGTAGGCTGCAGCTAATTTATACTTTAATTGGATCTTAACATATATCACCAAAGCATCAATCTTTTCTAGCAAAATCCAAAAATGGTCCTTATTAGACAGGTTGACTATAAATGAGATCATCATGCATCCATAAACACATTAGTGTTGTACCATCTCTTCAGTTATACCTTATTTATTAAGTAAAATCTTGCAGTAGTGCACTTACATACATATCCCCACTCTACACTATTCAAGTTACATACATGACTGCATAGGTACAACAGTCCTCCTCTAAATAGATATCTGGGTACCTTGATAGCCTCATGATCTTACTTTATAATTGTACATACATTTTGGACCCAAGAAAAGTCTGTGGTTTATCAAAAATGAACACTTTATCAATGGTCCAGGGAATAGAAGAGTTACACTATATACAGTAGATGCATTACTTGTACCAAGAGTTTTTTTATATTATTAACACTTGCTTGTACCTCAATGCATGATTTATAGTACTGTAATTACTAAACTTAATGGTTTTTCAAAGTATTTTGTGTTGACAGTTTGAAGATCAGTACAGGTAAATGTTAAGTATGTGGTCAACATGTTTACTTCCTACGTGAGTATGTGTATGAACTTATGACTTGATCTTCAAAGTGGTCATGAATGTAAAGTAATGTAGTAATTAATTTCACACATTGAGGTACAATTAATGCATGTATATGGTAAACCCCCTCCATTGCTAGGACCATAATAATGTGCTCATATTACAGAAGCCACAGAAGTATCTTGGTCTAAATGTATGTGCACTGCTAGAGTGGGAGTACAGTGTATAAACAGGTGTCCTGGTTATCAAGGTATCCAGGTATCCCTTCTGAGGAGTTCTGTTGTATGTATCTATGCAGCCACATACGGGACTTAAATATGCCTAAATCCACTACAGTGGGATTCAACTTAATACAGAAGGTACCTGTGAATAGATGGTACAACATCTACATGATGTTTATGAACACATGGTAGTCAGATCTGTAATTTATAGTCAACCTGTCTAATAAGGACCATTTTTGGATTTGCTAGAAGGGTTGATGCTTTGGTGCTATACATTAAAGAAATATAACTTAACTGCAGCACATAGATGGCCTTTCAATACAGGTGGTCACTAATACAGGTTGCAATGTACCTAGACACCTCCACTCTGTAAGACAAACTTGGCATAACCTTGTTGTGAGTGGTTATTGGAGGTGTACACTCACCAATACAGCAATAATAGCCTGCAAATTCCACCACATACCACAACTTAATTCATTATATCTCTTGAGCCCATTGCGGTCCCACTACAAAACTTTTATCAAACATAGACTATGACTCAATCATTATTCACAAAAGAATTTAAAAAATTTCAAGCAGTAGTTTTCAAAATATAAAGGATTAAAGTTTTCAATGAAGTACTTTTGAACCATAATTAATTAGATATCCCATAATTTAGGGATCACTGGAAAGGTCAATCAACAGTCTTCCATCAGTGAAAATTGTGTTTAAAAATATGTACACAGTGCAAAGTTGCAGTCAATTTTATAACTAGAGATGGACCAAATTTTCATGAAATATTCAAAATATTTGTGGTCATAAATCAGAAACTATGGAATGTATGGAGCTAAAAGTTTGTATGAGTGATAAGCACCACAGGTACTACAAACACACCAAGTTTTGTCAAAATCCGAGAGGTGACCCTAAATTCCTTGTTGATTTGACATGGAATGACCCAAAATTAAGTAGTGATTACAGCTTTTTAAATGCTTAACTGGACCTTGTCTAACCAATGGAACATATAGCACCATCAAAGGTTTTGATTTAGTATTCAAACATTGACAAAAGTACCTTCAAGCAGAGACACACTCACTAACCATATACACCTTTCTTAAGTGGACTGAACACTACAAGTCAATAATACCAAGTGCCTACAAGTCTTTTGGTTTGATCCAGTGTACTTTTAATACTGGTAACACTTCACTTTATAAACTATACATTTCTATGATTCACTCCCGGATGATATACTGTATATGGTGACCAAGTCATATTCAAGATAACTGTTATTCTAATGGAGATCCACTAAACCTGTTGTGTAATATTCTCACGCATGCACCTAGTTATATAGTCATGATCATATGTATCTTACTGTGTTATTTTGATCATTATCCCCTGAAGTAGGAGCCTGAGTCCCTTCAGAAAGTGTTTGAAGTAGTTAATTGTGTTCTAAAAAGCTGCACTAATTTTAACACATATCACTCTAATGGTACTAAAGACGAATAGAATACATAGCTCAGCAGTGGAAAGGTATTATCCCATATTATTAACTCTTGGTATTATAAGATCATAAATATTGCTCTAATTGTACATGTACTATGCACAAAACCATTAACAACTATTAGGTAGGAAAATACCAAATCTTTTTCCCATTCACGCTTGTAGCTAGTGGCTACACTGTGAGAAATAAAAGAATTAATGTGGTCTAGCTACGTATGTCTATATACACAAGACTTATGGAGGGAAGTAATATATGATCTGGCCTATATAATTATTATGTGCATGTTATTATTATTATTAATGTTTTACAGTGTCGACCAGCACTGAAGGTCTGACAGCAACTTGTGCTGCAGCTTTAGGATTACCTAATGTTTAAAACCCCTTTCCAAAATCGAATCAACCTGCTATTCTATAACAAGTTATTGACACTGAAGCTAGCTGCTAGGCTAAGTTTATTACCTTATATGGTGCTGCAAGTAATAACTCAAAGCGTGCACGTGAGCATTGCATATTACCTTATTTGGGCCCAGTCAATTTTGTTCTTCCGGCTGACAACACGGCAAGAAGAGACATGGTACGGATCAATGTAGCTTGTTGGTGCTGCTCCATACTTGTTGTAGTATTATGTGGTGAGTGACAGGTGGTGTAACTTATGTAGTCTTATGTGAGAGTCTATGCATATTATCTATGGGCTAGTCCACTGAAGGGGCTAGTCAGCTAGCTACTGACGGCTATTTATACTAACGCAATGGTAGTTAGCTCGCTACAGTATTGTTGAAATCCAGTCTGTGCATCCTCGGGCAGCGTCTAAAGCCAAAGGCTCCATGCACTGAACTAGTCTCGCGTGGCCAGACCGCTTTTTTCCGTATATTGGGTGGGGAAAAAAGGGTCTGGTGCAACTCCAATAGCTGTTTACTTCTGAGCCGTCCCCACATTCCAGGGATGCTAATTGAATAACATTGGTCACAAAGGGGGTGCCATGACGTCAGTAAGTTAACTAGAGATCTGTTTATCCTTTAAACGAATCTTAATTTGCTCCGATGTCTCTTTTATAGCGTCTTGACAGTTAATCCTCATCGTGTAACAAGACTCACAACCGGAGCAGGAGTGTAGGAATACTTCATAGTTTTACTGACGTCATAGCACCTCCTTTGTGACCAATGTTATTCAATTAGCGTCCCCGGAATGTGGGGATGGCTCAGAAGTAAACAGCTATTGGAGTTGCACCAGACCCTTTTTTTCCCCACCCAATATACGGAAAAAAGCGGTCTGGCCACGCGAGACTAGCACTGAACCTTGAGGATCGAGTGAGACCCTTCACCATGGAGAATGGTGGAGAGATGGGGTCCCCAAGGCATGCTGGTTATGTACTTATGTAGGGTCCGCAACGCGAAAAATCGATATCCTCCTATCAACTACCTAACTATTGTCATGTGTTAGGCTAAGTGTAACTTGAATAACACCAGCATGGCAGCCAAGTTTGTCACTTGCTTCTGGCAGAAAATGATACAAATGTCTTAAAATCACGTGATTTTTCGTTGCAGCAGTTCGTAGGGTTCTTCATATGCCACAATATTCACTTTCAACATTGTTCAAGTAGTCTATCGTCAACTCAAAGTATTGGTGGTTTGATTTTATTGGTGAGTTTCTGGTGGCAGCACGATCTGTGCACATTTTTGGCGACAAACAAAATGCTTCTTCCACTGGAGCATAGGACAAGCAGAGCAGCAACTACGCCGTGGGTCAGCAATGACCAGTACTAGGTAAAGTACCTGCATGCGGAGTATGGTTATAATTGAAGTTTGTTAGCCATCTGGCTGAGCCATCTATATGCTGAAATTCGGCCAAAATGATGCAACTTTTGCAAACAAATACCATAATGGTTGATACATCAGTGAGACAGTCTCCAACAGCAAGGATGCGAAGCTTATAAACACCTAACAACACGGCTATCTCGCCCAGTAAACGCATAGAGCAATCCAATGCATGAAATAGGCACTCACTTGATAGAAATTCAAATCGCGGAATACCCATGAAATTGCTTTCATTTCTGAATAGGAACCATGCAGTGTGCTCCTTTTGTAAATATTGGTGTTCATTGTTCACTCAGGCGTGGTCTGGGTGTGTTTTATGCTGTGATGGCATCATAGGTAGCAATTCCGGAATTCCGTAAATTTTGCATAAAATTTCTCCGTGAATCTTCCATTGGAAAGTTGGCACAATCATTTTGCTGCCATATGAGTGATTGATCAAACGATTGGATCGTTTCTAGGGTTTCTGGGGGCAAGGAATACAGTGGTGCAGTTAGTTTTCTGCTACAAATATGTTTGGGTGGAGTTTTATGCCAATTATAAGAATATTTTGCAATATAGCCACCACAATGTTATATTCTCTTTGCAAGAAAAGACCCTGCACATGTTAGTTACACCATTGTGAGCATTTTTGTCCATGTAGTTTTCAATATTACTATGCTAAAAGTCAGCAAATTTGCACCAGAAATAGCTCATCTATTTGATCCGCCATTTTAGTAGTTGTCAAGGAGCTGTACATAAAGAGACAAAATATTCACATAAGCAGCTATAAATCAACAGTACAACTCTGTGCTTTGCATGCACATTGTCTTTTTGAGTGGAGGTGACTGGTACAGAGTGGTTGCACTTCACCATGTGTATGCTATTTTGTCATCCACAAGATGCTAAATGCATGCAATTATTCAGTGGCTGGTGACCTTTATTCAGAAGGTCTTACAAGTAAGGTTACACTGTGGTCCATATATAAGGTATTTATAGCAGAAAACAGAAGTTCAAAATGTTATTGCAAAGCTTAGTTATAAGCATTTGTTCAATTGTGCCATTTTAGGGACTTTTTCAATGGAAAGATATGGAGAAAATTTAGCCTATTTTAAAGGACAAAATTGCTTGTAACTCCACCATCCTATAATGGATTTTTAAAAACTAAGTGTTAATGAGATCCTCAGGGAGCACTGTACAAGGCTATGCTAAATAGAAATTATTTCCATTAATTTTAAAATTCTCCCGGAATTGCTATCATAGGGAGAGTCTTAGACTGCTGGGCTAATTGAGGTGCTGAACCTAATGCACACAAATTGATTGTCACTTGATTCCAAGTGATTTTAAGGCCTTTGGAATAGATTATGGTTGTATTTTCCGAGATTTGAATATCGATCACTTTCATGCATTGGATTGCTCTATGCATTTACTGGGTGAGATAGCCGTATTGTTAGGTGTTTATAAGCTTCGTATCCTTGCTGTTGGAGACTGTCTCACTGATGTATCAACCATTATGGTATTTGTTTGCAGAAATCGCATCATTTTGGCCGAATTTCAGCATATAGATGGCTCAGCCAGATGGCTAACAAGTTTCAATTATAACCATACTCCGCATGCAGGTACTTTACCTAGTACTGGTCATTGCTGACCCACGGCGCAGTTGCTGCTCTGCTTGTCCTATGCTCCAGTGGAAGAAGCATTTTGTCTGTCGCCAAAAAGCTGCACAGATCGCGCTGCCACCAGAAACTGACCAATAAAATCAAACCACCAATACTTTGAGTTGACGATAGACTACTTGAACAATGTTGAGAGTGAATAAATATCATGGCATACGAAGAACCCTACGAACTGCTGCAATGAAAAATCACGTGATTTTAAGACATTTGTATTGTTTTCTACCAGAAGAAAGCAACAAACTTGGCTGCCACGCTGGTGTTATTCAAGTTACACTTAACCTAACACATGACAATAGCTAGGTAGTTGATTGGAGGATATCGATTTTTCGCGTTGCAGACCCTAACTTATGTTATAATGAGCACTTCAGAATTTTTTTCTTGTTGCAAATAACATGGTATCCTTGTATGTACTACTTGAAAGTGTTCACTCATAGCTACACTGAGTACGTTATACATCACCAAACATAGCTAGTTGTGTATGAAGGCAATGGCAGATCCAGCATGAGGAATTTGGGGCAAATGCCTCCTCCCCTTGCCATACACTGTACTGTACAGCCCTTGCAGAGGAGCCATAGTGAAATACTAAACTTTGTCAGGCCAAAATCATTATACTGGTAACTCATGAAAACTATGCATATTAGGCCACATAATGAACTTAATTGCTAGTTTCTCATCCCCGCCTGCATGGCTGTTTTTCCTACCTCATCAAGGATATTTTATACCACTGGTGGCTGAGTGCAGCTATCCAGCACCTTCTAAAGTTGGTACCTTGCTAGAGCAGTCTAAGAAAACTACATTCTGAGGCATTTTAGCTAGCTAATTCAACTATCTAGTTAGTAAAAATTAAAATAAAAATCTGCCCTCCCGCACTGCTATTTTGAGTACAGGAGGATGAGATACTAATACTTTTTTAGTTTATGTGGCCTTATTGCAAACTGGCTTACCTTAACCAAAGTCAAACCAGCTGTCAAACAATCTGTCACTCAGCTTCAACAGGGCGTACTAAGTGCCTTTAATAGTAATTATTGTTACTGGTTTTTAAGACATTCATAGCCTTGTAAACAGTTTAAAGACTTTATAACTATTTGTAAAGCCCAAAATGAAAAAAAAAAATCAGCAGTGAGACACTTATTAAGAGGTGATTATGTCTTACTTAAAAACTAACGCAACGTTAACTAACAAGAGAATCTGTGTTCTTTCTACCCACCTACAACTTAGCCTGTTTGTGCTCCTCCTCTTGCCAGCTCCTGGATTTGCCCCTGCAAGGTATGTTTAATGATTGTGGTATGATTACCATGACAACCATGATTGGCTCACATATTGTGCAGGACTACAGAACATTTAACACAACTTTGTAATCAAGATTTAATATTTAACTTCATTAAGCTCATTTATCATACAGCACAGTAGTATTGTACTGCATAGTATGGACAATGAAGGTTTGGGCTTTTCTGCTAAACAATTCCACCAAACACGTACCAGCCTTACAAACTAAATACAATAATATGGACATAATTATTGGTTTCACTATACAACCAGTCTATATGTGACCACTGAGCGAAAACCAGCTGTTTTTGCAAAATTCTATTTTGCCATAAAACCATGTTGAAATACACTGGATAAAAAATATTCGTGCTGCATGAAAATTTTATGTACGCTTTAGTCACATTCATATCAGTGGTGGATCTAGAAGGGTTCCGGTGGTTTTGACAGAAACCCCCTTTCAGAATTTCACCTTTAAAGTGATGCTGGTTAAGTAAGCCATTCTTCTGTTGTAAATAGCTTTTTATCATAACAGTAACATTTAACTTACAGAACGTCTTCATTTTTCATCTCTTGAGGCCAACTAGATCAATTACACAGTAGCTCATCTGCTTACTCAATAATTGTTTTTTCAGGCGCTTGTTTCTGCGTGAGTTCAAAATGAGAGAACAAAAGAGAAGAGACCCTGATGAGCACTTAAAGCAAGGAAAAACCATTATCTTTCTTTGATAAAAGAGCAAGAACAAGTAAGTAGAAGAGCAAGAACAAGGTAGCACAATAGTGTAGCTACATAGCTAGCTAGCTATATACTAATGTTATACTAAGAAATATAGTACACCTCACAGAAACACCCTTTCAAAAATCCTAGATCCGCCACTGCATATGCACTGAAATTCAATAAATCCTATATACCACTGGATTTGCCTGTTTATGGAAAACAAGAAAATCTTTGTTTTGTGTTTGCATAGTAAAGGATACATGAGTTATGGGCATTTATTTACAATGCCATCAAACAATGTTCACCCTCGTCATTTGTTAGTTGGAATGCCCTTTTCATCATACAAGGATGAAACTTTAACTCTCCACTCTTTTGTTACTATAGATTACAGAGATGTAATAAAATGGAATTCGAGGAATGTGTGAAAACAGCCGGTTTTTTGCTCAGCCAATCACATATAAACACATGAAATGGCCTGAAACAATTCCAGCAAATTGTTGTAGAATTTAAAGATCTGGGATTTTTCTATTGACTGACCTACATGCCAGCAAAAAGCAAGAAATGCTGGTTTAAGTATTCAATGTGTTCAGACCACTTGACCCTGGCCAATTTCGATAGTGAAACTTGGTAGTGTATTGGTGAAAAATCACACTGGGCAATAAGACTGCTTTTATCACATAAATGATAAATTGTGCAGGCCTTAAATTAACGGTCAGTTAATGGACATAATCCACACAAATACCACAATAATGAGTTTTGGGAGGACACAAAGGCCCTTGAAAAACCAATAGTGGTACCATAAAGGCTGATGTGTACATATTTGATTGTAGTGCTAACAATAACTGTCACTTGGTTGCTAGGAGATACTACATTTTCCCAACCAAAGGAAGTTTGGCTCAAAATGGAAATTTGAGGCAGCTGCAAGTGATTAGTACAATTATGATCAAAGCAATATAGCAGTTGCAATTATTTTACCTTGCTATATATTTCATTGATTAAAGGCTTTACTGTTGCTTTTTTTCACTTTTGAGACATTTTGCTTAAATGAGTCATCGCAGACTGTCTATGCTGCGTATCATACAGTACAATAGTTCTGTACAGTAGGGACCACAAAGGAGTAGGCGTGGCCCATGAAATAACATCACCCAAAAACCAACCTTAATTTTCCCAGATGACGATGAGGCAGTATTGGTAGGTAAAACTAAGCCCAAACAAGCTTTCAGATCGACCTGAAACACCTTCAAAAGTTGCTATGGAATTAACAGAATTTTCTGCTGACTGACTATAAGTAACTGACTGACTGATGCCTTCAGACAAGCGTAACTCGATAACGGCTAAGGCTACGGGCTTAATGTTTTCACTGTTTGACGTCATTTCGGCCTGAAAGGTGCCTTTTGGTATACTGCAGTACATATAATGCATTCTTCATGGACTTACCAGTGTCCTCCTTTGTGTCCTCCTTTGTGTCCCATTCATCTTGGAGGTAGCACATGATGGCTTCCCTTTGTAATGGAAACCATCCGTATTTTTCATAGTGGCTGTTTTGATTGCAGAAGTGCTTTTTGAACAATTCTTGATTTGTACTGCTATGTAACGGTTTGAACATAGCCGACAATGAAGTGTAATGGATACTTCACTTTTCAGACGATAATTGATATAACTGGAGCCATTTCTTTCGGTATATGCGTGGATTGCTGAGGTGCTTTTCAAACAGTTTTTGATTTGTAATACTGTGTAACGGGTTGAACATAGCTGACAATGAAGCGTAATGGATACTTCACTTTTCAGACGATAACTGATATAGCTGGGGCGTGTGGTGCCATTTCAGGTGCGCGTAACTGTGGTATGTTTGGGTTCACCAGTCATAATAATTATTTACAAAAAAAGTTAACAAACAAGTATACAATTTTTTTAAAATTTTCAGCTAGAGTAGGGACCATAGCACATCGATAAAAAATACTGAAACAAGCTGGAGTAGTGCACGGTATAACACATATTATTTTACTGTGATTTAATAATGTGCTCTAATTTCGGTACTTTTTATCAATGTGCTATGGTCCCTTACTCTAGTTGAAAATTCCAAGTGTATTCATGGCAGGTGTACTAGCTGCAACATTAGAACTTTGGTACTCATATAGAACTTCTTTAATAAAATCATTTTAAACTCCGTATTGGTTAAAGCCTTTCTGTGCATTACTAGTCAGACCTAGCCAGACGGAATCCATGCCAAATCAAAGCAATAATCTCACTCAGAATCACACACATATTTGTGACCCAGTCTGGGAAAACCGGTCTTATCGCCTATTTAAAAGTATCAAGAAACGCTGGTTTTAAGTATTTAGTGTGTTGTAGCTCGCCAATGGATGAAGTTATGTGTACCAAATTTTCACACGTTTTATACCAATCCCTTACCTTTCAGAGCATCCACTGTGCAAGTAGCCAACAACTAAGTTTCCCGCCATTTTGGATAGTTTTTAAACCGAGGTTGACTGTATCAGGCGACCTCCAAAAGAGGTGGGAGGCGGGGGCCCTGGAAGGCAGGAAAGATTGTGTTCAAAATTGAAAAGGAAGGCGTAGGGATGAATTAGGCCACGTTTTGGGCCATTCAGGTCTCACAATTGGCTTAACTAAAAGGAACTTCACAGCAGAGGTACTTATTCAATACCACATAGCTGTACAGCCACATACAGCCATCCCCAGGCTGACCAGAGCTCCATTAAGGCCCCACACCACACGTACAGATCGCCACTGGGCTTGGAAAAAGCAGCCAGCAAAACCAGACCACTCAAGTATAGCTGATTTTGAATGTGGAATTAGATAGTAGGCTTGTGCCTATTATGCTGGCATAATTTTGAGAATAATAGGTCACCAATTTTGTGAGAATAATTCCGGAATAATAGGATGGTTAAAGGAATAATTTTAGAATAATCAGATGTCCACGGGATTAATCTTTGGAATTAAGGGGCGTGTCCATTCTTGATTAGCTAGAAGAAAGAGTTAAGTTACTAAGAGTGATATATAGCTGACATTATTATACGAGTGCTGGCTGAAAAGGAGATGAAAGCCTTAAAGATCGATATACTGTAATAAAACATTTAAATACTCTAATAGAGCAGTCAGATCGTGACTAGCTACAGAAACTAAGTTTGGAAAAAATATGCTAGACACAAGAATAAAAAAAGAATAATAGGTGAAAAATTTGGGAAATTCTGGAAGGAATAATAGGTAAAATTTTGAGCATAATAGGTGCAAGCCTATTAAATAGTTTATTCATGTAGCTTTGTGTCCTGGGTGAAAAGTTGAATCTGCTGACATGGGCGATAAGACCCGGTTTTCCCAGACTAGGTCACATTTAACCCCCAACTTTGCCATCATTTTTACGAGTGATAGTTTACGCTATAGGTGCTCACTATGGCTTGTTGGAATCGCTCAAGAATAAGCTAAAAGAATCAAGCTGCGGATCAAAATGTGTCACAAGACATGAATGAATTTGTTAGATTCGTCAAAATGCCCATTGCATGGAAATGGTCTAAATGCCCATTGGAAATGTTTTGCAGATGATTGTGTTCCTTTAGTGTAAAAATGACGAGTGGAGTTTTCGTGTACTGAGGTTCATGTGGTACTATCCTGTTTGCCAAGAGTTGCTCTTTCTCATGGTACTTGTGATCTGAAATTTGTGTTTTGAGTGAAAAGATATGTGAGTACAAAGTGTCAATACAGTAAAAACTATGCAACTTATAGTGAACAAACTGGTGCAACTGGAGCCATATCTCCGCAAACTTCTTGATATGTTTACCAATGTCAACTCCCCTTAGTTTACTGCTGTAATGACCACAGCATGTTGTAGCTATGTGGTTGTAGTTAGCCTCAAAACCCTCAATCATAATAATGAAAGCAGTACAATGGAAACTCCACTATTCCAATTCCAGCAGTGTAAAGTATTCCTTATAACTCATGTCCATACAATTATAAAGTCTATGTCCTTACAATTGTGCATATGTAAGGACATTTGTCCTTGGCACTTTAAGAATTAAATTAAGCTCTGTTGTGTAGACTAGCTATGAAGCTAAATCATAAACTATAAATTAGCTGCAATCTCACTGGCTATCACTGAATTATGCCACACTAGCTGGCTATTGGTCTTATTATATTGTATAATGCATGACTCATGGTTATGATTTGATAATGAATTCACAGGATTACGCTGAACTGAAGTTTTCACTAATTATCAATAAAAAAATTTTTTAAACTTTTTT
Source organism: Dysidea avara (assembly GCF_963678975.1). Lineage (NCBI taxonomy): Eukaryota > Metazoa > Porifera > Demospongiae > Dictyoceratida > Dysideidae > Dysidea > Dysidea avara. Next base: position 30,277,841 of record NC_089280.1, read on the forward strand.
TCCAACATTTCCATCTATTATTATTATAGTGAGAGCACTTTTTACACAAAAAAAAACTAGAAAAAAATAATTGCAGTTCTAGAAAAGCATTCTATACTGGGAACTCAACTACAGATCAAGGGGCTATACTTCGCTTTCTGTGACTACAAGGTCAACTGATGTTGGGAGAACTTAATGTCCAAACAGAGAAGTAGTTTAAGTAATTTGAATAGACAGTGGTGGTTATAAATTACTGCCTTGCCTAATCCCCAAAAGTACGTAGATAAAAAAACTATGCAAGTAAATCATCCAATGTGCTGAACTCATTCCTCATATGCCTGTTAACCACATGCACATCACGGAAAAGCCCACTGTCAATTAATCTCAGAAACCCATAGCAAAAATGTCGAACTGAGCATCACCATTATACAAACGTGAAGAAGAAGATGAAGCTTATCTGGCAAAAGTTAAACACATTACAGTATTTAAAAAATCACGCTTACCACTCTTCCTTTAGGTCTTAGTTATCATGACTGTTGAGCATGCTCTAATTGCTTGGTTGATAGTTCATACATTACAAGTTTAGTGATACAACTGCTGCACTGTTATCAGAAGTGTGCCACAGTCTTTGTACTGAACTAACACTGTACCATTTTGCTAGAGAGCAGTTCCACTAGAGTCTTGAAATGTTGAAGATGATGCCACATTGATGTGAGTGTAGAGAGTTTTGAGGACGGGTTAGGACATTCGATTTAAAAGTATTAAAGTATTTACTTCTTTCTTTTGGCTCAGTGATAATAAGCAAATGTATGGTGGATGAGTTCATGAGGAGTGCCTTTTCTCTTTGGTAATACCTGTTTTGAGTCAAGCTGTGTTATCAACTACAAATAACCTGCCATACTTATCACTTAATAATGTAGTCATATATATATATATATATATATATATATGTACTAGTAATAGCATGGGTAGCAGTGAAATTTGGGATAAATATCACGAGTGTTGTATTGGAAATGGGGATAAAATTCACGAGGCGAAGCCGAGTGAAATTTACCATTTCCAATACAACAAGAGTGGTATTTATCCCAAATTTCACTGCTACCCATGCTATTCCCAGTTAATACCATACTCGCTGCATATACGCATGCTGTGCATTAGCGTTGCCATGTACGCAATTTGTCACTATGTACTAAACACACGTCGACACTAATTGGCGCTACATTGTTAACATAAATTCTAGCCAATGAATTTGCAATTACAACTTTTTCACTGCTGTCAGTGAAATACCGGATAAATTTCACTGCTACTATTGAGACTTTTGTATGGGCAGTGAAACAGGTATGGTATTAAAATTATATATATAGTCAGATTATTAGTTTGAATTAATACTGTGCTATTCATCACTTCATTCAGCAGCAGTGTGTTTAAGGGGATCAAAGTCTCATCACCGTTGACGTAATTTAAATGATCCCACCAGATTAGAACTTGATTTAAGCTTCTTGCTTGTATATTTGTATTTCCAGTGATGTATCTGGATCTAGTAAATTATTATGGAATAAGTATCAGAGTTGTAAGTGGGTCAGTACTGCTAACCCAATCGACACACTGACCCAAATAGTAACCTGGATGAGATCCAGATCTGCCCCACCTGGATATATGTGACTGGATCTACGAAAACCGTTCTTATCGCCCAAGACAGGAAGTTTGATTTTTTTCACACAAACACAAAGCTTAATGAATGCACTATCAAGTTTCACTGCCACAGTCCACCAGAGTAAAGTGGTCTGCTTTTGCTGGCTGCTTTTCTAGAGCACAGTGGCGAGCCGTACGAGTGGTCTGGGGTCTTGATGGAGCCCTGGCCAACCAGGAGATGGCTGTGTGTGGCTGTACAGCTCTGTGGTGTTGGACAATGACCTGTGCTGTAAATTTCCTTTCATTTTAGCCAGTTCTGAGCCCTGAATGGCCTATAACTTGGCCTAATTCATCCCAGCACGTCTCTTTTCAATTTTTGAACACCATCTTGCCCGCCTTCCAGGGCCCCCGCCTCCCACCCTTCTGGAGCTCGCCTGATACAGACAACCTCGGTTTAAAAACTATCTAAAATGGCGGGAAACTTAGCTGTTGACTACTTCTTCAGTGGATGATCAGGAAGGTAAGAAATTGTTGTGAAACGTGTGAAAATTTGGTATGCGTAGCTACCACCATTGGCCAGCTACAACACACAGAATATTTAAAACTGACGTTTCTCGATACTTTTAAATGGGCGATAAGACCGGTTTTCCCAGAGACAGTCACATATTGTGGTATAATTAAACAGAGAGGTGTATGTAGCTAGAGTCTTGAGTTCTTTATGCTAGTTAGCCCTGGATTTATAGCATACATTACAAATATCACTGTAGGAAGGATCATTTGCAAGAAATGAGTAGCTACCAAAGAATATTTTGACAAACATTATCAATGATTAATAAGTGAGTGTGGTTTTATGTAAGTTCACAGGCAGCTATCTACGGTCAGCTTACTTGATGCTAGATTATAGTAACTTGCAAGCAGCAACACTAAATCCTGATAAGTGGGTGTGATACCATGCATGCCAACAGAGAGTAGCATGCAATTCTGATAAGTGGATGTGGTTCCATGTATCCCTACAGACAGCAAAACACATTCTGGACATACGTTTCTCAAGTATGTACAACTGCATTTCCATCAATGCAATTGGGCTTGTTAATTTATGATCATGTAATCTCATCCAGGTCATTCAATAAGTGAAATAGACCAAACCTGATCTGGACAATTTGCAACGATAATCAACCCACTTATAACACTTAATATGTATTCTGCTAATGTGCTTTTCAGATAATTGTGTTTTGTGGTTTAGTTTCAGATCCTCCAGAGATCATAGATCACCCAACTGGTGGTGATGTACCAATTGGAAGAAGCATCACTCTCATGTGTAGAGCTAGTGGTCTAGGAACACTAGTATATTCCTGGGAGAGAAGATCTGGTAGAAGATGGACTACTGTTAGTAATGATAACACAACATCATACACTACTGATACAACACTGACTATTGGAGAGTACATGTACAGGTGTAATGTGAGCAATGAGGCTGGACCAGTTGTGTCTAATAGTACTACTGTGAATGTGTATGGTGAGTATTGTCCTAACGGGTAAGACATGATGACACAAGTGTCCACAGGTCCTCCCACTATCACAACTCACCCCACCAGTCAGTTGACAACTATTAGTATGAGGGTTACTCTGAATTGTGAGGGAACTGGTAGAGGATCAATTACATATCAATGGCAGGCTAGGAATATTAATGGAGGACAATGGAGTGTTATTAGTAATAGTAATAACAGGAGACTTAGTAATAATAGCAGGAGACTTGTTGTGAGGAACTTACAAGAGTCACAACAGTACAGGTGTGTAGTGTTCAATGAAGCTGGTGGGACAAGATCATATGTTGCTACTGTTACCGTTTTGAGTAAGTATCAAGTACGGATCATAAAAGTTTGCATTTTTCTTCCAAAACTATTAATCATCAAAACAGCCTTCACATCAACAATAACTTGGATGTTACATAATCGTGCATACAGCGTAACTGAAATCCTTTTGACAAGTTTCTACTAAATTATATATTAATTTTATTTGTTTAACTGAATCAACCATGCCAACTCTTCATGACACAGATTCCGACTACTTTTATTAGTGACTATTTTTATTAGTATAACAAGCGTCTGAAAATTTAAGCACTCATTTCCAATATTACACCAATAAGATAATTTGTTTCTTCCTTTTTGCAAGTATACAAGTAAAAGCTAGGAATTTTAAATTTGAATATGGATCATAGAAATAAAAAGCAATGAAACAAGGGAGGTCGACTACACCTGCAGCTACACCCGGTGCACATTAAATTTCTATTTCACTTATAAAGTGTGTCAATAGTAATTAAATGTCCGTAGATACAGCTACAGTTGTAGGCGACCTCCCTTGTTTCATTGCTTTTCATTACTGTGATGTGTTGAAACATGCAGTTTATTTTAAGACATGTCTGATACCATAAGTTCCTCGATGCATTTATTATCTGAGAGTTCACCGACCATAAATTATGTTACAAAAAAGTAAACCGACTACAACAGTAATATAAGAAAAAATAGGAATATTAAACTTAAGTAAAGATCACAGAAATGAAAAGTAGTGAAACAAAGGTGTTTGCTTACACCTATAGTTATACTGATACACATTTAATCCCTACTTCAGTCATGGCTATAATAATAACAAGCTATAATAACAATAGAAATAAAATTAATGTACACTAGTATAACTACAGGTGTAGACAACCTCCTTTGTTTCATTTCTGTGGTCACTACTTTTTAAGTTTTCTTTGTACTCATTAAATGGTTCACCTGTACTTTCTTTCCATGTGCTTTACATCTGCTTTAGAAATCACTACTCATCCTCAAGACAGACTAGTCCCAGTTTATTCATCAGTCAGTTTAACATGTACATCATCAGTATCATCTAATGTGACATTCTCATGGACTAGTGATAGTAGAGATGTTACAGGACAATCAACATCAACTGGTGACACTAGTATACTAGCAATTACTAAAATTGGAAGAAAACGAAATAGCACTAATTATGTGTGTACTGTGAGGTGTGGATCATTATCAGTGATGTCTAACACTGCTACCCTGACTGTTTATGGTATGTTGCCTACAATGGTGGTAAGCAGCACTTATGTTACGTGTTGTGTACTTGGTGAAGCAAAGAAAATACATAATTTTTTTTGTTACAAAAATGCTGATCAGAAATGATTGTTCTATAAGAACATTTGAAAGTATGAGGTAATACTGTATTCTCTATAGGAATTACGAAGATTTGCGCTTTCCTGCCATGCCTAACTCTTCCTTCATGATAGCTAAGAAAGATTGGTTTGGCATAAGCAACATGTCTGCAGTGTATCCCACAATGTTTTCAACGAGTTCCTATTCAAACCCCTGAATTTTTTATTGAGTAATTTGCTTTATTTTCGTGCAACATTTTTTCATAAATAAAATTTTGTATTATTTACACTGAACATGTAAGATAGAAATTTATTTTATGTAAATTAGAGTATCTCACAGCGTCAGCTGGAAGCCATATGCATAGTTAATTCCTGGAAGCTTTCTATAGCTATAGTTGTGTAAAAATCAGGTATGAAATTTTCATGTGATTAGCTATTGGTGCATCTATAGCTAACTGTCATGTTCATAGCTTTTATAGTGACTGGATTGATTGCAGGAGCACTTCTTCTACTGTTCTTCATTTGTAATGCTGTGTAATGGGTGTAACCTAGCTGAAAGCGAAACAGAATGGTCACTTCATTTCCAATGATTCATAGTCACAACTCATGTCATTCACAAAATTGATTTTATGATACTGTATGTCTGGCACCTTTCTTCCTTTTGATGTACTGTATAGCGGGTTATTTTTGAACCAAAAATTTTTGAACAACTACTCCAACAACAATTTCGAAGATTTTATTTTCAAAGTTGGTAAATTTTGACTGGTCACATGGCTCATCCCAGACAATACCCAAAGTAACATTATATCTAATCCAAAACAGCCAAGCTGTAAAAAAAGAGTGCGGCCTTCAAAAAGGCTATGGTGAAAAAAGATGTGAAATCCAAGGTGGCGGCCAAGAAATGGCTGTGATGGTAGGCTAATGGTAAAAATTTTAATAACAATAATTCAGGTGAATTTTGGTGCCGCTTCTTGGCACAAAATTCACCTGAATTGTTGTTATTAAATTTTTTACCATTAACGTACCATCACAGCCATTTCTTGGCCGCCACCTTGGATTTCACATCTTTTTTCACCATAGCCTTTTTGAAAGCCACACTCTTTTTTTACAGCTTGGCTGTTTTGGATTAGATTTCACTTCTTTTTGTATTTGTATACCCCAAAGCCGGCCTATGGCCAGCTTTGGGGCTTTTTTAACTCATCTTTTTTTCTTTTCCACAGGAAAGAATAAAAGATGAAGCAGATGAATACTTTAAATTAAATATTTCTGATTTTACAAATAAATGTACAAATTATATCAAGACACACGGTAGTGTGTAGTGCGGCCCAAGAAGCCGGCGCGCCACACCGTGAGTATATTGACAGGAAGAACGAAAACGTCATTTTCACACCTTTGTATCTCGGTGATCACTTATCTGATTGGAACCAAATTTGCTACACAGTTGCCCGCCAGCCAAGGGAGTCTACATTCCAAATTTGAAGGAAATCGCTCCAGCCATTTCCGAGATACGAGCTGCCAAAGTTTCGTTTTTTTTTCTTCGTTTTTTTCTTCTTCTTCTTCGTCTTTTCGCACACTTGCAAAAATTGCTGTAACTCGCAAACGCGTACTACGATCGCCTTGAAATTTGGCACACAGAAAGGGAGTTCAAAGGCGAATCCTAGCATCAACTTTGGTACAAATCCGATGAATGGTTCAGGAGTTATGACCGATTATTCGCGTAAAACAAGATCGATTTGTTGTCACGCCTACAGGGTAAACCGCTTCATGGAATGAGTTGAAAATTGCTATGTAGATGGAGTAACCATCGTAGGAGTGCCTTTTGGTGGTTTGAAAGGAATCGAGATAAAGACCATGGAGATATGACACAAAACCCAACCTGTGTCACAATTACGCGATCGATTTTTTATAAATATAAAAGTATTAGTTTTCACGCCTACTAGGCAAACCGCTTAGAGCAATGAGCTGAAAATCGGTGTATAGCTGGAATAATCTTCATTGAAAGTCCTTGCAGTAGTACAGAAGAATCGGATTACAAACCACTGAGTTATGATTCGAAAGCCAACTCCGTGTAGCAAATGCGAGATCGAGATACTCTAATAGAACAGTCACCCTAATAGAGCATTCGGCTAATTTATTTATTCCATTATAGAATTTTATTACATCACAAGTTATTCTGTAGGGAGTTCAGCTGCAAACAGTTAATCTTATAGACAGTTCAGCAAGAAGACAGTCACCATGTGGAGAGTTAAGCAAATATATCACTATAGAGATTCAGAACATTACAAGTCACACTGAAGAAAGTTCAGCTATAAACAAGTCATGCACTGTGTAGAGAATTCAGCTACAATTAAGTCACTCTCTAGAGAATTCAGTTACACATAATTCAGCTACACACAAGTCACTGTGGAGAGAGTACAGCTACAAACAAATTACCCTTTAGAGTGATCAGCTACAAACAAAAAACACTTTGCAGGGTGTTCAGCTGCAACAAATCAACCTTTAGAGCGATCAGCAATGAACAAATCAACACAAATCTACCTGTAGAGAGATAAGCTAGAAACAAATCACCCTGTAGAGAGTTCAGCTACAAAAAATCACCCTGTAGAGAGAAACTAGACACAATGTAAGGAGTTCAGCTACAAGCAATCACCCTGTAGAGAGTTCAGCTAAAACAAATCAACCTGCAGAGAGATCAGCTACAGACAAATCACCTTATAGAGAGTTTAGCTACAAACAGATTACATGTAGAGAGATCGGCTACAAACAAATCAACCTGCAGAGAGATCAGCTACAGACAAATCACCTTATAGAAAGTTTAGCTACAAACAGATTACATGTAGAGAGATCGGCTACAAACAAATCAACATGCAGAGAGATCAGCTACACACAAATCAACTTGTAGAGAGATCAGCTAAAACAAATCAACCTGCAGAGAGATCAGCTACAAACAAATCACCTTATAGATAGTTCAGCTACAAACAAATTACCTTGTAGAGAGATCGGCTACAAACAAATCAACCTGCAGAGTGATCAGCTACACACAATTCAACTTGTAGAGAGATCAGCTACAAACAAATCACCCTGTAGAGAGATCAGCTAGAAACTACACACAATTTAAGGAGTTCAGCTACAAGCAAATCACCCTGTAGAGAGTTCAGCTACAAACAAACCAACCTGTAGAGCGATCAGCTAGAAACAAATTACCCTGAAGAGAGGTCAGCTACAAAAAATCACCCTGTAGAGATATCAGCTAGAAACAAATCACCCTGAAGAGAGGTCAGCTACAAAAAATCACCTTGTAGAGAAATCAACTACAAACAAAACACTTTGCAGAGAGTTCAGCTACAAACAAATCAACCTTTAGAGCGATCAGCAACAAACAAATCAACCTGTAGAGAGATAAGCTAGAAACAAATCACTCTGTAGAGAGTTCAGCTAAAACAAATCCATCTGCAGAGAGATCAGCTATGTACAAATCACCCTGTAGAGAGATCAGCTAGAAACTACACACAATTTAAGGAGTTCAGCTACAAGCAAATCACCCTGTAGAGAGATCAGCTAGAAACTACACACAATTTAAGGAGTTCAGCTACAAGCAAATCACCCTGTAGAGAGTTCAGCTACAAACAAACCAACCTGTAGAGCGATCAGCTAGAAACAAATTACCCTGAAGAGAGGTCAGCTACAAAAAATCACCCTGTAGAGATATCAGCTAGAAACAAATCACCCTGAAGAGAGGTCAGCTACAAAAAATCACCTTGTAGAGAAATCAACTACAAACAAAACACTTTGCAGAGAGTTCAGCTACAAACAAATCAACCTTTAGAGCGATCAGCAACAAACAAATCAACCTGTAGAGAGATAAGCTAGAAACAAATCACTCTGTAGAGAGTTCAGCTAAAACAAATCCATCTGCAGAGAGATCAGCTATGTACAAATCACCTTATAGATAGTTCAGCTAGAAACAAATTACCTTGTAGAGAGATCGGCTACAAACAAATCACCCTGCAGAGAGAACAGCTACAAACTAGACACAAAGTATGGAGTTCAGCTACAAGCAAATTACCCTGTAGAGATTTCATCTACAAACAAATCAACCTGTAGAGCAATCAGCTAGAAACAAATCACCCTGAAGAGAGGTCAGCTACAAAAAATTACCCTGTAGAGAGATCAGCTAGAAACAAATCACCCTGAAGAGAGGTCAGCTACAAAAAAATCACCCTGTAGAGAGATCGGCTACAAACAAATCAGCCTGCAGAGAGATCAGCTACACACAAATCAACTTGTAGAGAGTTCAGCTACAAACAAATTACCCTGTAGAGAGATCGGCTACAAACAAATCAGCCTGTAGAGAGTTCAGCTAAAACAAATCAACCTGCAGAGAGATCAACTACAAACAAATCACCTTATAGAGAGTTCAGCTACAAACAAATTACCCTATAGAGAGATCGGCTACAAACAAATCAACCTGCAGAGAGATCAGCTACACACAAATCAACTTGTAGAGAGATCAGCTACAAACAAATCACCCTGTAGAGGGATCAGCTAGAAACTACACACAATGTAAGGAGTTCAGCTACAAATAAATCACCCTGTAGAGAGTTCAGCTAAAACAAATCAACCTGCAGAGAGATCAGCTACAAACAAATCACCTTTTAGACAGTTCAGCTACAAACAAATTACCTTGTAGAGAGATTGGCTACAAACAAATCAACCTGCAGAGAGATCAGCTACACACTTGTAGAGAGATCAGCTACAAACAAATCACCCTGTAGAGAGATCAGCTAGAAACTAGACACAATGTAAGGAGTTCAGCTACAAGCAAATCACCCTGTAGAGAGTTCAGCTACAAACAAACCAACCTGTAGAGCGATCAGCTAGAAACAAATCACCCTGAAGAGAGGTCAGCTACAAAAAATCACCTTGTAGAGAGATCAACTACAAACAAATCAACCTTTAGAGCGATCAGAAACAAACAAATCAACCTGTAGAGAGATCAACTAGAAACAAATCAACCTGCAGAGTTATCAGCTACAAACAAATCAGCTTGTAGAGAGATCAGTTACACACAAATCAACCTGTACAGAGATAAGCTAAAAACAAATCAGAGTTCAGCTAAAACAAATCAATCTGCAGAGAGATTAGCTACATACAAATCATCTTATAGATAGTTCAGCTACAAACAAATTACCTTGTAGAGAGATCGGCTACAAACAAATCACCCTGCAGAGAGATCAGCTACACACAAATCAACTTGTATAGAGATCAGCTACAAACAAATCACCCTGTAGAGAGATCAGCTAGAAACTACACACAATGTAAGGAGTTCAGCTACAAACAAATCACCCTGTAGAGAGATCAGCTACAAACTAGACACAAAGTAAGGAGTTCAGCTACAAGCAAGTTACCCTGTAGAGAGTTCATCTACAAGCAAATCAACCTACAGAGCAATCAGCTAGAAACAAATCACCCTGAAGAGAGGTCAGCTACAAAAAAATCACCCTGTAGAGAGATCAGCTACAAACAAATCACCCTGTAGAGAGATCAGCTAGAAACTAGACACAATGTAAGGAGTTCAGCTACAAGCAAAACACCCTTTAGTGAGTTCAGCTACAAACAAATCAACCTGCAGTGAGATCACCTACAAAAAGCACCTTGTACAGAGTTCAGCTACAAACAAATTACCCTGTAGAGAGATCGGCTACAAACAAATCAACCTGTAGAAAGATCAGCTACACACAAATCAACTTGTAGAGAGATCAGCTACAAACAAATCACCCTGTAGAGAGATCAGCTAGAAACTAGACACAATGTAAGGAGTTCAGCTACAAGTAAATCACCCTGTAGAGAGTTCAGCTAAAACAAATCAACCTGCAGAGAGATCAGCTACAAATAAATCACTTTATAGACAGTTCAGCTACAAACAAATTACCTTGTAGAGAGATCGGCTGCAAATTAATCAACCTGCAAAGAGATCAGCTACACACAAATCAACTTGTAGAGAGATCAGCTACAAACAAATCACCCTGTAGAGAGATCAGCTAGAAATTAGATACAATGCAAGGAGTTCAGCTACAAGCAAAATCACCCTTTAGTGAGTTCAGCTACAAACAAATCAACCTGCAGTGAGATCACCCACAAAAACGCACTTGTACAGAGTTCAGTTACAAACAAATTACCCTGTAGAGAGATCAGGTAGAAGAATTCACCTTGTAGAGAGTTCAGCAACTAGGGACCCGCCGATTATGCTCATAATTTTACCTATTATGCTATGCTGCACTGCTCAAAAATTTACCTATTATGCTTAAATTTATGCTCAATACTTACCCATTATGCTCAAATTATGCCCAATTATTTATGCCTCAGTTCACATGCTCTGCTAATAATTTCCAATCTATGGATAAATAATAAGTGGCTGAAGCACAAACTTACTTGTCAAAATGCATATCACAGAAAAGATCGATATACTCTAATAGAACAGTCAGCTATGTGATTGTTCTATTAGAGTTACTGACTGTTCTATTAGAGTATATCGATCTTTCTGTGATAGCTATTTTGATAAGCAAGAATTCATACTATTACACAAATATTCTACCTATTATGCTAGCATTATGCTCAATGCTTTCAGACACATATTATGCTCATAATTATGCCAGCATAATCGGCGGGTCCCTATCAGCAACAAAGAAACCACCATGTAGAGAGTTCAGCTGCAAACAAATCACCCAGTAGAAAGATCAGCTATAGAAGAAGTTACCTTGTAGAGAGATCAGTTACAAAGAAACCATCATATAGAGAGTTCAGCTACAAAGAAATTACCCCGTAGAGAGTTCAGCTAGAAGAAGTCACCTTGTAAAGAGTTCAGCTACAAAGAAACCATCATGTACAGAGTTCAGCTACAAAGAAACCACCTGTACACAATTCAACTACAAACAGATCACCCTGTATAGAGATCAGCTAGAAGAAGTTACCTTGTAGATAGTTCAGCTACAACAATTCACCCTGTAGAGAGAGCATCTAGAAGAAGTCACCTTGTAGAGTGTTCAGTTACAAAGAAATTATCATGTAGAGAGTTCAGCTGCAAACAAATCACTCTGTAGAGAATTCAGCTACAATGAAACCGCCATGTAGAGAGTTCAGCCTCATACAAACCACCTTGTAGAGAATTCAACTACAACAAATCACCCTGTAGAGAAGAAGTTACCTTGTAGAGAGTTCAGCTACAAAGAAACCATCATGTAGGAAGTTCAGCTACAAAGAAACCACCATGTAGAGAGTTTAGCTGCAAACAAATCACCTGTAGAGAGTTCAGCTAGAAACAAATCACCCCGTAGAGAGATCAGCTGGACAAAGTCACCTTGTAGAGAGTTCAGCTACAAAGAAACCATCATGTAGACAGTTCAGCTGCAAACAAATCACCCTGCAGAGAGTTCAGCTACAAAAAAATCACCCTGTAGAGAGTTCAGCTAGACGAAGTCACCTTATAGAGAGTTCAGCTACAAAGAAACCATCATGTAGAGAGTTCGGCTACAAAGACACCACCATGTAGAGAGTTTAGCTGCAAACAAATCACCTGTAGAGAGTTCAGCTAGAAACAAAACACCCTGTAGAGAGACCAGCTAGAAGAGGTTACCTTGTAGAGAGTTCAGCTACAAAGAAACCATCCTGTATATAGTTCAGCTACATTTCAAGTCACCCAGTAGAGAGATCAGCTGCAAAAAAATATCCTGTGGGGCATAATGGGCATGTAATACATATCTAATCCAAAACAGCCAAGCTGTAAAAAAAGTGTGCGGCCCTCAGAAAGGCTATGGTGAAAAAAGATGTGAAATCCAAGGTGGCGGCCAAGAAATGGCTGTGATGGTAGGTTAGTGGTAAAAATTTTAATAATGACAATTCAGGTGAATTTTTGTGCCGCTTCACAAAAATTCACCTGAATTGTCGTTATTAAAATTTTTACCACTAACCTACCATCACAGCCATTTCTTGGCCGCCACCTTGGATTTCACATCTTTTTTCACCATAGCCTTTCTGAGGGCCGCACACTTTTTTTACAGCTTGGCTGTTTTGGATTAGATTTCATTTCTTTTTGTATTTGTATATCCCAAAGCCGGCCTATGGCCAGCTTTGGGACTTTTTTAACCTATGTTTTTTTCTTTACTACAGGAAGAAGAAAAGATAAAGTAGATGTACTTTAAATATTTTATCAGTAAATGTACAAATTATATATACTGTATAATACATATGTGACCGGATTTGCGAAAAGGGGTCCAATTTGCCAACTTTGACAATTGATAACTTCAGATTGGAAAGAGCTATTGCCTTGATATTTGGGCAGTGGTGAGCACCACTATAGCTGAATACATGGTGAAATGTTCAGGTTAATATGTTACTTAAACACTGAGTTATGGTCTCCAACATTTACGGAATTGGATGTGTGTGGAAGACCCCTTTTCGCAAATCCGGTCACATATATTGATTACAGAAATCTCCATGGTGGTTTCTTTGTAACTGAACACTCTACAAGGTGACTTCTTCTAATTGCTCTCTCTACAAGGTGAATTGTTTGTAGCTGAACGATCTACAAGGTAACTTCTTCTAGCTGATCTCTCTACAGGGTGATGTGTTTGTAGCTGAATTTTGTATAGGTGATTTGTTTGCAGCTGAGCTCTTTACAGAATGGTTTCTTTGTAGCTGAACTCTCTAAAAGGTAACTTCTTCTAACTGATCTTTCTACAGGGCAATTTGTTTCTGGCAGAATTTTCTACAGGGTGATTTCTTTGCAGCTGAACTCTCTACATGGTGGTTTCTTTGTAGCTGAACTCTCTACAAGGTAATTTCTTCTAGCTGATCTCTCTACAGGGAGATTTGTTTGTAGCTGAACTATCTACAAGGTAACTTCTTATAGCTGATCTCTACAGGGTGATTTGTTTGTAGTTGAATTCTGTACAGGTGATTTGTTTGCAGCTGAGCTCTTTACAAAATGGTTTCTTTGTAGCTGAACTTTCTCCAAGGTAACTTCTTCTAACTGATCTTTCTACAGGGTGATTTGTTTGTAGCTGAACTATCTACAAGGTAATTTCTTCTAGCTGATCTCTCTACAGGGCGATTTGTTTGTAGCTGAATTCTGTACAAGTGATTTGTTTGCAGCTGAGCTCTTTACAGAATAGTTTCTTTGTAGCTGAACTCTCTACAGGGTGATTTGTTTGTAGCTGAAATCCCTACAAGGTAACTTCTTCTAGCTGATCTCTCTACAGGGTGATTTGTTTGTAGCTGAACTCTCTACAGGTGATTTGTTTGTAGCTGAACTCTACAAGGCGATACTTCTAGGTGATTTCTCTACAGGATTCCTTGTTTCTAACTGAACTCTCAACAGGGTGATCTGTTCATAGCTGAACTTTCTACTGGGTGATTTGTTTGCAGCTGAACTCTCTAAATGGTGGTTTCTTTGTAGCTGAACTCTCTACAATGTGACTTCTTCTAGCTGAACTCTCTACAAGGTGACTTGTTTCTAGCTGATCTCTCTACAGGGTGACTTGTTTCTAGCTGAACTCTCTACAGGTGATTTGTTTGTAGCTGAACTCTCTACATGGTGGTTTCGTTGTAGCTGAACTCTCTACAAGGTAACTTCTTCTAGCTGATCTTTTTCACTGCATATTTGTTTGTAGCTGAGTTCTCTACAGGGTGATTTGTTTGCAGCTGAACTCTCTACATGGAAGTTTCATTGTAGCTGAACTCTGTACAATGTGACTTCTTCTAGCTGAACTCTCTACAGGGTGACTTGTTTCTAGCTGAACTCTCTACAGGTGATTTGTTTGCAGCTGAACTCTCTACATGGTGGTTTCTTTGTAGCTGAACTCTCTACAAGGTAACTTCTTCTAGCCGATCTTTCTACAAGGTGATTGAGTTTTTTGCAGCTGAACTCTTTACATGGTATTTGCTTTGTAGCTGAACTCTCTAAAAGGTGACTTCTTCTAGCTGAACTCTCTACAGGATGATTTGTTTGCAGCTGGATTCTCTACGTGGTAGTTTCTTTGTAGCTGAACTCTCTACAATGTGACTTCTTCTAGCTGAACTCTCTACAGGGTGACTTGTTTTTAGCTGATCTCTCTACAGGGTGACTTGTTTCTAGCTGAACTCTCTACAGGTGATTTGTTTGCAGCTGAACTCTCTACATGGTGGTTTCTTTGTAGCTGAACTCTCTACAAGGTAACTTCTTCTAGCTGATCTTTCTACAGGGTGATTTGTTTGTAGCTGAATTCTCTACAGGGTGATTTATTTGCAGCTTAACTCTCTACAAGGTGACTTCTTCTAGCTGAACTCTCTACAGAGTGATTGATTTTTTTTGCAGCTGAACTCTCTACATGGTGGTTTCTTTGTAACTTAACTCTCTACAGGGTGATTTGTTTGTAGCTGAACTCTCTACAGGGTGATCTGTTCATAGCTGAACTCCCTATAAGGTAACTTCTTCTAGCTAATCTTTCTACAGGGCGATTTGTTTGTAGCTGAGTTCTCTACAGGGTGATTTGTTTGCAGCTGAACTCTACATGGTAGCTTCTTTGTAGCTCTACAATGTTACTTCTTCTAGCTGAACTCTCTACAAGGTGACTTGTTTCTAGCTGATCTCTCTACAGGGTGACTTGTTTCTAGCTGAACTCTCTACAGGTGATTTGTTTGCAGCTGAACTCTCTACATGATTGTTTCTTTGTAGCTGAACTCTCTACAAGGTAATTTCTTCTAGCTGATCTCTCTACAGGCCGATTTGTTTGTAGCTGAACTCTCTACATGATGGTTTCTTTGTAGCTGAACTCTCTACAAGGTGATTTCTTCTATAGCTGATCTTTCTACAGGGTGATTTGTTTGTAGTTAAACTCTCTACACGATAGATTCTTTGTAGCTGAACTCTCTACAAGGTGATTTCTTCTATAGCTGATCTTTCTACAGGGTGATTTGTTTGTAGTTAAACTCTCTACACGATAGATTCTTTGTAGCTGAACTCTCTACAAGGTGATTTCTTCTATAGCTGATCTTTCTACAGGGTGATTTGTTTGTACCTGAACTATCTACATGATGGTTTCTTTGTAGCTGAACTCTCTACAAGGTAACTTCTTCTAGCTGATCTCTCTACAGGACAATTTGTTTGTACCTGAACTCTCACATGATTGTTTCTTTGAAGCTGAACTCTCTACGAGGTGATTTCTTCTAGCTGATCTTTCTACAGGGTGATTTGTTTGTAGCAGAACTCTCTACAAGGAAACTTCTTCTAGCTGATCTCTCTACAGGGAGATTTGTTTGTAGCTGAACTCTCTATACATGATTTGTTTGCGGCTGAATTCTCTACATGATGGTTTCTTTGTAGCTGAACTCTCTACAAGGTAACTTCTTCTAGCTGATCTCTTTACAGGGTGAATTGTTTGTAGCTGAACGATCTACAAGGTAACTTCTTCTTACTTATCTCTCTACAGGGTGATTTGTTTGTAGCTGAACTTTCTACAAGGAAACCTCTTTTAACTGAGCTCTGTACAGGGTGAATTGTTTGTAGCTGAACTATCTACAAGGTAACTTCTTCTAGCTGATCTCTCTACAGGATGATTTGTTTGTAGCTGAACTATCTACAAGGTAACTTCTTCTAGCTGATCTCTCTACAGGGTGATTTGTTTGTAGCTGAATTCTGTATAGGTGATTTGTTTGC
The DNA here is from genome assembly GCF_963678975.1 of Dysidea avara. Lineage (NCBI taxonomy): Eukaryota > Metazoa > Porifera > Demospongiae > Dictyoceratida > Dysideidae > Dysidea > Dysidea avara. The sequence continues at coordinate 30,294,298 of NC_089280.1, forward strand.
AGCTGAGCTCTTTACAGAATGGTTTCTTTGTAGCTGAACTCTCTACAAGGTAACTTCTTCTAGCTGATGTATCTACAGGGTCACTAGTTTGTAGCTGAATTCTCTACATGGTGGTTTCTTTGTAACTGAAGTATCTACAAGGTGACATCTTCTAGCTGATCTTTCAACAGGGTGATTTGTTTGTATCTGAACTCTCTACAAGAAATCTTCTTCTAACTGATGTTTTAACAGGGTGAATTGTTTGTAACTGAACTCTCTACAGGGTGATTTGTTTGTAGCTGATCTCTATACAGGTTACTTATTTCTAACTGATCTCTTGAATTCTGTTCAGGGTGACTGCTCTATTAGGATGACTGCTCTATTAGAGTATCTCGATCTCGCACTTGCTACACCAAGTTGGATTTCGTGTTATAACTCCGTGGCTTTAAGTCTGATTCTTCTACAATATTGAAGAGCCTTTCTAAGATGATAACTCCATCTGTACAGCGATTTTGAAAGCATTACCCCAAGTGGTTTATCTGGTAGGCGTGGCAAGCATAATAATAATAATAATAATAAAATAAAAATATTAAAAATTAGCTAATCTCCATTGCGTAATTGTTACACACTGTTGATTTTTTTCGCTGTATCTTCCTGGTTTTTAGCTCGATTTCTTTCAAACCACAAAAGGTTTGAGGTTCAATAGTTAACCTATTCACCCACCGATTTTCAGCTTCTTCCCATACGCGGTTTACCCTGTAGGCGTGACAACATATTGGTGTTATTTTTCGTGCATAATCGCTCATAACTCTTTGTCTGTTTATGGTATTCCAGCCAAAGTTGGTACCGAGATGCGCCTTTATACCCCCCTTCTGTGTGCCAAATTTCAAGGCAATCGGATAACGCGTTCGAGTTTTATAGCAGTTTTTGTAAGTGTGCGACAAGAAAAAGAAAAATAAGAAGAAGAAGAAAAAAAAACGAAGAAACTCAGCCAATTTTTGAAGTCGCATATCTCGGGAACGCGCGAAGCGATTTCGCTCAAATTTGGAATGTAGAGTGCTGCAGTTGGGGGGCATGTCCACAGCAAAAATCGTCTTGTTTCATCAAGGAAGCACAGAGCTACGGAGGTGTGAAAATTGCGTTTTCTTTCTTCCTGTCAATATACTCACGGGTGTTACGCGCCGGCTTCTTGGGCCGCACGACACACTACCGTGTGTCTTGATATGTATATAATTTGTATAATTACTAATAAAATCAAAAATAATTGAAGTACAAAATTCTTCTTTAAGTTCTTTTCTTCTTCCTGTAGTAACGAAAAAAACACATGGGTTAAAAAGCCCCAAAGCCAGCCATAGGCCGGCTTTGCAGTATACAAATACAAAAAGAAGTGATATCTAATCAAAAACAGCCAAGCTGTAAAAAAAGGTGCGGCCCCCAAAAAGGCCATGGTGAAAAAAGATGTGAAATCCAAGGTGGCGGCCAAGAAATGGCTGTGATGGTAGGTTAATGGTTACATTTTAATAACAACAATTCAGGTGAATTTGGTGCCAAGACCAAGCGGCACAAAATTCACCTGAATTGTCGTTATTAAAATGTAACCATTAACCTACCATCACAGCCATTTCTTGGCCGCCACCTTGGATTTCACATCTTTTTTCACCATGGCCTTTTTGGGGGCCGCACCTTTTTTTACAGCTTGGCTGTTTTTGATTAGATATATATATACATAATACATATATTTATTACAGAACTCTACATGGTGCATGGTTTCTTTGCAACTGAACACTCTACAAGGTGAGTCCTTCTAGCTGATCTCTCTACAGGGTGAACTGTTTGTAACTGAACTATCTACAAGGTAACTTCTTCTAGCTGATCTCTCTACAGGATGATTTGTTTGTAGCTGAACTCTCTACAAGGTAACTTCTTCTAGCTGATGTCTCTACAGGGTCACTAATTAGTAGCTGAACTCTCTCAAGGTGACTTCTTCTAGCTGATCTTTCTACAGGGTAATTTGTTTGCAGCTAAACTCTCTACATGATGGTTTCTTTGTAGCTGAACTCTGTACAGGGTAATTTCTTCTAGCTAATCCCTCTACAGGGCGATGTGTTTGTAGCTGAACTCTCTACATGGTGGTTTCTTTGTAGCTGAACTCTCTACAAGGTGACTTCTTCTAGCTGAACTACAGTACGTAGTTGAACTCCCTACAAGGTAACTTCTTCTAGCTGATATCTCTACAGGGTGAATTGTTTGTAGCTTATCTCTATACAGGTTACTAGTTTCTAGCTGATCTTTTGAATTCTTTTCAGGGTGACTGCTCTATTAGAGTATCTCGCACTTGCTACACCAAGTTTGATTTCGTGTTATAACTCCGTGGCTTTAAGTCTGATTCTTCTACACATTTGAAGAGCCTTTCTAAGATGATTACTCCATCTGTACAGCGAATTTCAAAGCATTACCCCAAGCGGTTTTTCTGGTGGGCATGGAAAGTAGTCGTTTTTCTATTAGCTAATCTCGATTGCATAATTGTTACACACTGTTGGTTTTTTCGTTGTATCTTCCTGGTTTTTAGCTCAATTTCTTTCAAACCACAAAAGGTTTGAGGTTCAATAGGTAACCTATTCACCCACCGATTTTCAGCTTCTTCCCGTAAGCGGTTTACCCTGTAGGCGTGACAACATATTGGTGTTATTTTTTGTGAATAATTGCTAATAACTCTTTGCCTGTTTATTGTATTCCAGCCAAATTTGGTACAAAGATGACCTTTATACCCCCCCCCGTTCTGTGTGCCAAATTTCTAGGCAATCAGATATTGTGTTCACGTTTTATGGTGGTTTTTGTAAGTGTGCGAAAAGAGGAAGAAAAATAAGATGAAGAAGAAGAAAAAAACGAAGAAACTAAGCCGATTTTTTAAGTTGCATATCTCGGGAACGCTTGAGATTATTTCGCTCAAATTTGGAATGTGGAGTACTGAAGTTGGAGGGAGTGGCCACTGCAAAAATTGTCTTGTTTCGTCAAGGCAGCACAGAGCTACGGAGGTGCGAAAATTGTGTTTTTGTTCGTCCTGTCAGTATACTCACAGGTGTTGCGTGCCGGCTTCTTGGGCCGCACGACACTACTGTGTGTCTTGATTCACCTTTTGTAGTGTAATAAGCATGTTTAGACACCCTAGAAACCATTTGCACTAAATGAGATGGAACAAAGTCACATGGTCGTGTTAGCTATCATGTGTTCCAACCTCATGGGTTGATGGCATCAAGAGGGATAGCATTTTCGATAGATGATATGGTACAAGGCTACCATGAATATAAAGATATTTGGAACGCTGATATTGGCTCTGAACTGTCATATCATCCAGAAACTACTAATCACAAGGACCGGTACGCTGTGGAAGCATGAGTGACACCCACATGGTAGGTCATGTACCAAGGAAAATATCATTTATTTGCCATCTGTTGCTGTGCCATACCGGAGTGATAGTATGCCATGTTACTGGCCCAAGGGAATATTAGAGGGATCTCATTCAAGGTGGATTGGATATCCCATGTCAGTATGAATTTATTCAGAAATTGAAGAATTCCTGAAGGTAGTGAAAGGGTTGCTAGAATCAGCGTCTTATTCCACAAAAGTAGTAGGCAATCTCGAGAAGTTTCAGGCTGTGAAGGAAGCTATAAAGTCGGACAAGAGTAGCACCAGTAGGAATGCTGAAGTGCTAGTAATTATTGGTAAAACAGAGAAAGTGAAGCCTATTGAGACAAAGGTGAAGAAGGAAACACCGGAGACCAAGGTCAAAGAAACAGACAATTAGCGTAAAGACTGAAGAGGAGCTTGCCAAAATGAAATGAAGATTGACACTAGGAAGGAAGGAATGGTTGCATGCTGGTGGGGTAAAACTGAGGATGGAGAATAGAGATTCTGTTATCGCATGGGGAGAGGCTTAATGACAATGTGATTAAAGTTGCACAAAGACTGTTAAAAAGCCGATCCCCAAGATGAAAAGTTTGTGTTCTACACTGTTACAAGGCAAAAAAAAGACAAACTGTGTTGGAACAAAACATGGTTTAAATCATGCGTTCACGTGCTGACCATTGGATCATGACAACATCTGTAAATCTTGAAAAAGAAAACCAAGTAAAGGTTTATGACTCCATCTATGATGACATAGATGATGGCACCTGTGATATCATATCAAGCGTTTTTGGATCATCAGCAATACCTTTTTCTATCAAAGTCCATAAGCAGTCAGGAGTAGGTGATTGTGGGCTATTTGCAATAGCCAATGCTGCCTCGATCTGTTGTGGTCAAGACCCTGCTGTCATGACTTTTGATCAGTCATTAATGAGGCTTCATTTGGCACAATGTATTGACAAGAAAATGATTACGCCATGTCCAACTGTAGAGTGAACAAGTACGTTATTGAATGTGTTGTGATTATTTTAGTTAAAATGGTGAAATTATTTGTACACATACAATGATTAATAACTATTAATTATAATCACAAGCTGTGTTTTAATTAAGTTTTGAGTTTGTAAGTGCACCAATAATGCCAGCAGCTTTAAAACCATTCTCAGCAATGGTTTGATTTTCCTTGAGGTAGGTGTATAGGCTCTTAAGCCAGCTGACACCAATGAGTTACATTACAGACATCTTTGTGTCCACTATGCTAGTGTCACATTTGATCAGCTTCTGTTCAACTTGCTCAGAGTACCAAACATGAAATTTCTTGCAAAGGAATTCCTTTGCTGATCTGTTGACCGCCAAATCCATTGGCTGTAAGTGGTTGGTACAGTTTGGAGGAACTTTAACAACATAAATTTTATTAGCATCCAAAAGGAATGAACAGAATCCGTTAGCTGGCCCTTAAACTCATCGTATATTACTAAAGCAGGATGATCTGGTTGAAAAAGCTCTTCACGCTTTGCTTGAATAAAAGGCAATATAACTTTGCTGATGTACTCCAGTGTCTTCTCTTCATTCAACCATTGATTAGGAGTAAGCATCTCATTCCAATCATCTATCTCGGTAAGCATGCAGGGGATTTACCGTGATAAATTAATTGAAAAGGGAAGTAAATACCATTTGCTGTAGCACAGATAACTACTGTAATCTGATGTTTATCATCTTCCCCTGCACATTCTACCACTTTGTCTCCTTTTTTTACATTGAGAACCAGGTACAATGTTCACTCCACTATGGTCCCAATTCATGACAAGATCCATTGGTACATTTGCTATCTGTACTGCAGCCCTTATGTCAAGAAACTATTGCTCTTTTAGTTCCTTGAAACGAGAAGGTGTTTTCACTTGACATAGCCAATATGTCCTAGGAGAGACTTAGCCCAGCTCTTTGAGAGGTCAATTAGTCCATCATGTTCCTTTAGTAACTTTTTGTCGGCTCTTTTAACCATGGTTTCAGCACAAGCGATAAGCACTGTAGTGTTATGCCTCCACCTTTCTCTCTGACATTCCTGACATAGTACTTTACTTGTTCATCCAATTCATCACCTAATAGCAATGGCCAGCCTCGCTTTTTTGATGGTATACTATGTACCACAATCTCACCATTGGGCTCAAACTCTCCAGTAGTCTGGTTTCGATTTATCTCATCAGTATATTTGGACTTCCAAGTACTGACTGAATTTTCTGGGGATCCTGGAACACTATACTGTTTTGTAAAGTGATGAATCGCCTCCTTATTTCCATGAGCAAAAACAGATCTAGCAATTTGTGGCTGTTGAACTCCTGTAAGTCTAACATATGATCCATGTTTTCACGTGATTGGTTTTTTCTTGGGAATTTATTTTCGTAGAACATCTGGACTTTGGAATTTAATTTCTAAAGGAAGTGCTTCTTTGAAGCATCTGAAATTAAAAACCATTTGAAAATAACCCGCTATATGGTAGTATGCATGGGTTCACCAGTCATAAATTAGGCCTGGGCCTATTATGCTTTTGGACAATGCTTAAAAATTTCCCCTATTATGCTCCAATTATTCCCAGTTGTGTCTCATTATGCTCCAAATATGCTCATATAAAACTGTGTCTTGACTGCTCCATTAGAGTATCTAATGCATCTGTGAGCATTCTATTGGGATATTTCAACATGTGGTGACTGTTCTATTAGAATATATTGATCCTAAGCAGGTATTTCCTTCATAAGTAGTTGTAAATCTGATTTTTACCGTGTTTGCACGCTATCCTATTCTGCGTAATGCAAAATATGCAGAATTTCAGCTTACCAATGTACAAAATGTGTGTCTATTATACTGGCATTATGCTCAATGTTTTGGCTACATATTGTGCCCCATATAATGCTGGCATAATCAGTGCAGGCCTGTCATAAATATTATTTTACAATGAAGTAAACAAACAAGTGTAAAATCAAGTATACTATAGGTATCATAGAAATGGAAAGCATGAAACAGGGGAGATCACTTACAACTGCAGCTATACTTGTGGACATTTAATTTCAACTTCAGTCATTATTATACTATGGACAAGCTGTAAGAGTTAAGTAGAAATTTAATGTGCAGCAGTGTAGCTGCAGGTGTAAGCAACCTCCCTTGTTTTGTTGCTTTTTATATCTATATGATCTATACTCAAATTAAATTCCTTGTACTTATATAAGAAACAAATTATTTGTTGGGCTCAATTTTGGATTGGATTGCTGGTCTAATACACTATCATATTCCACTCTGTATTTCCTTCAGGACTGGCAAGTCTGGTTTCTGTAGCAGCCTTCTTCCGACCCTGTCAAAGCCACGAGTGGAAGATTGGCACCATTAAATGGCCATGGCTTTGTTGTAATGGTGTGCTGGGACTTCACAGAGAGCTCACCAATAGTGTTTTCAATCACTTTGGAGTGCTTTGAGGGCCACGGAGGGCCCAAGCTTGGCCTCTGGATTCCATTTGTCTTCTTGCTCCATTTTATACTCCTATAATAAGTCCACCCACCACCCCTATTACTACCACCTGTGATATTATTACCGGCTCGAAAAAAGCTGCCCAAAACAGGGCATATTTTGGGTATCAGGAACTTATGCACCCACACAGTGATAGCTAGTAAATAGATGAATAATTGGTACAAATTTTGTTTGACAGCTGTAGGCACTGGGAAGTTAATACACAATGATTACTTAAAATTGCCATATCTCCTAACAAAGCTTTGTGCATCGAAGTTGGGTTTTGTCAAATCCGGTCACATTTTAAGTCTGTGGGTGTATTTGAAAACAATTTCTGCTTATGCAATCTATTGTGGCTGGTCTCTGTCACTATGACAGCTGATCACAGTCCAATTCAATTGCTGTGTATCAACTTTGTGGCATATAGTTAGATATTACCTGAAATTAGGATGATCTTGGAAAAGTGACGATTCTTTTAATTTCCATGAGTTTACTAAATTGTGGGCATACACTTCCTGCCACTTATAAGAACATAGCATCATAAATTGCATCATTTACTGTTATGCTATTTCCCTATTGTTTTACTAGTATATACATATGCAGTGTTCTTGTCTCGTTGTGTTTTAAGTGTTTGCTTTATGAAGTTTAATAAACTCACAAGTATGAAGTTTTCCTTGCAGAGTAATTGCCATCATGCTACAGCTGCTTCCCAAAGCATTAACAAAAGCAAGCAAAGTAGTGAATAGTAAGGCCAGCACAAAATTATCGCAGATAAATATACTGAGTTAATTAATGTGTTGATGTGCTGAACTTGAGAGTTGCATGAACTGTCATTACCTACCTAATTAAAATTACCTAGTCCGAATTTGAGGTAAAATGTCTACAAGGTCGTTAGTTTTCAAGATAAACAGATACTTAGGCAAGGAAGGGATTTGGTCCCAAGAGGTGTTCTGTGCTCCAAATGTCTTCCTTTGGGCCAAAGAAAGGAGACCACTAAACAAAGGGGCAGCATTTCACACAAGCATCCAGATTCATCTGCACATATGTGCCTAACCTGCAAGTGTGCAGCTTCAATGTCCTGTTTATAATGAATTGCTCTAGTCTGGCTTTTATTAATAAAGCCTGGATACTTATAGCATGTAAAGAATGAATCAAATTATTTTACAATTCAAAGTGATTGCACTTTCAAAGGCTCCTGACTCCTCATATTAATTCTCAGGTGTACAAACTTTTTTTATTGTACACTATTTATTTTTTGCTGATGTAGAGCCACGGTCTTACGTATAACTACACATTCTTTATTGCATTAGAGTGTTGCAATAACTACTGAAGTTTGTATCACAAAAGTGAGTTGAAGCACTCCTAGAATTCTTTTACTACCAGAGTTTTGTCCTTTACACACTAAGAACTGCATACCTTATTTTATTAGCAGGTGTTGGATAGCTAGACAGTAGCTACATAATGACTATACCAAGGATTTTAATAGTGATAGACAGCTGATTCAACCCATAGACAAGTGTCCCAACCATTGGATCGTATCATGCTACAATTTATGTACATGGGATTGACACACTACTACTTGAATAAAAACAGTTAGCAGCTCCAGCATAAAAGTCATTGAATTTCTTCTGCGTCTTGTTGTGCGTTACATTCTTCGACACTTTATTTTACTAGATTAGGTGTTATTATATTGAGAGGTATGGGGTTTGGTCGGTTTTGCTAGGACAGTTACTACCCAGAGTGGGAGCTGTTCAGCAATCAAAACAGCTATTGATATACTATTTAGAATAATGAACATGAGGGTAATACATGGGCAAATTCTAATTTTGGTGTCAATGTTATAATAACTCACAATGGACTTTATACAGACATGTTCCTCTTTATTATTTTAAACCTTTAAAGACAGTTCAAGACACCATTGGATTAAAGTTATGAGTACATGATTGCAAGAAAACACAAGTAGGCTGATGCTTAAACCACAAAGCCTGATTACCTAATTAAATAACACTACATTTGTAATAACCATGGCAATAACAACAAATGTCTGGTTGTCAAACATTAATTTTTAAGCACTGCAGCCACAAAATACACCAAACACCAGAGATAGAATGATAATTCACCACATTAAACCAGTGGGACAAGCTTCTATATAATTTTTTTAACCATTATCAATACAAACATCATTGTACTGAACGTAAAGATTGATATGCATGCAGATAATCAAATTATTGAGTGAATATAGATATTCCTTTTTAATTTTTTAAAGAAAATCCTGTATTGTTACTTCTAGCTATACAATACACTCAGTATATATTCTGTTCTTTTGGTGGCATCTTGAAATAGTGCCAGGCCTTGTAATACCTTACCTCCAGTATATGAAAAACATATCACAATGGTTTCACAGTATCATAGTAGTCAAATACATTGTGACATTGTAGTTATACAACACTGGAGACATGGTGAAAATATTTTTTGTGATAATATGCTTTCTATATAGAACAATTACTAGCTACTAATTTAAAACACCAGCGCTACATAGCGACTGAACAAGCCAACCAAGTGCATAGCTAGTAGACACCTTTAACACATGATGTAGTTAATTAATTAATTCCAAAACACATGGTACATCTGCGCATGTGCAAGTATTCTTATTAAGGTACAACCATTCCTATTATTGTCCACCACGATCAAATGCCTGATGCTATCGTGTTCAACATTAACTTAGTTTAAAGATATTTAACCTTCATATAAAAAGCTACCAAAATGAAGGCAGAGGTAGTCTATATAGAATAGTTTATAGTTTCATGTAAGTCAGTTGCTAAGATGCATGGTGTGTCCAATACTTGTTTATACAACAGAAACTACCATGCTGTCATGCTATACATCTAGAAACCACCAAGATATCAAGAATAAAGCAGAGAAGAATGGTGGGGAGGTAGTTATTCGACTATTAATTTTGTTGATTTATTATGCAATTTCTGTGCATTTATACAAAAATTGTAACTTTACTGTATTATGCAATCTTATGTACTATAAATTTGCATGGAATTTTATCAAAATTGGGTGTAGCATAATACTGGTTGGTTGTTAGATAATCTCAGCTTCTGTTGTTTGAAACACAAAAGCATTTAATATTATGGTCTTCTGGTAATTGAGTCATGGTTATAAATTTAGACTCTGCTCCTTTTCAGCTGCTGCTGTTCAAGGGTAACTACTGACAACAAACTTAGTGCACAGGAAGACAGAGTACTTCTGCCAATAATTGTGTTCCAGGAGTGCTTATAGATGAAAATGTACATTCCACAGAAAGAAGGCTGCCAATAATTGGTTGTTTTATTTCTAAATACAAACTTATTCAGTTATCCACACACTACTTAGTACCCAGGGATATGAATAACTTAGGTTCCACCAGAAGATATTTTCAAAGAGGGTTATAGCTATCTACCTTATGCTGGCATAATTTGAGTATAATAGGCTAGCGAAAGCATTAAGCATTATGCTAGCATAGTAGGATGATTTACAAGATTTTCAAGTAATGCACAATGCAGCAAAACATGAACACACTACACCTTAATACTGCATATCATATTAAAGAAAATGCGTGGTGCTATTAATTTTTATTGTTTTTTGGCTGGCTATTCACACTTCTAGGAAATAGGATCAAGATACTCTAATAGAGCAGTCAGGAAAGACTGACATACTCTAATAAAACAACCATCTCTAGAGCATTTTGAGCATAATATGCTGGATTTTTGAGCACTGCTCAAAAGCATAATAGGCTATTTTGAAAGTATAATTGGCTCAAAACTAAATATGAGTTTACACTGTTAGTCTATGGTTTTCTTGTGAATAGGTAGACATCCTGTACTTATATCACATTACACAATGTGCATCCGTGATAGAAACCAAAATAATATTTGTGACTGGTCCTGCAAAAATACAGGACATGCAGGAAAAGAAAATTTCCCTACATTTCAACTTTCATGGATCACAACCTCTAATACCATCATGCTATGGTCATACAGTTGTCACCCATTATTAAACATTTGATTGTTGCTGTAGTACAAGTTACAGCTTGTAAATGTTCTCTTTCACTACTGAAATATGATGCAAAGTGTAGTTTGTGCCCACGTGTCCTGTTTTTGCAGGTTGAGTCAAAATATTATTTTAATTGTTTATAAGTAGCTAATTTCATTCTTGACAGTGCATGATTGTCATATTCCCTTTCTAGATATTTCTGAGAAATGAAACTTTTATACATTATTGTGCTGTACTGCATGTTGTTACTAACTATATACTTCTGCATGTGCTGCCGAGCAGAATGATGTGTTGTGTTCCTACTGTGAACTCAATTTCATGGGAGGCCCATAAAATTCTTGGAAATCCCCTGTTCTACTGTATAGTACATGTAGTTGAACATTGTATACATGTACTTTACAGGTCCTCCAGCGATCACAGGTCACCCAACAGGTGGTGATGTGCCAATGGGAAGAAGCATCACTCTCATGTGTAGAGCTAGTAGTCTAGGAACGCTAGCATATTTCTGGGAGAGAAGATCTGGTAGAAGAAGATGGACTACTGTTAGTAATGATAACACAACATCATACACTACTGATACAACACTGACTATTGGAGAGTACATGTACAGATGTAATGTGAGCAATGAAGTTGGATCAGTTGTGTCTAATAGTGCTACTGTGAATGTGTATGGTGAGTAAAATGCAGAGTATTATGTATATAGTGGAATGCAAAGTAATAGATGAATTTCATAATAAGGAATTTTAAACCGTTGCCCCTAGCAACCTGAATTTTACATTATTTTGTAGATGTGAATATCAAAAGTAACTTCTCCAATTTTTAAAAGGACAGCATGTATAGGTCATGAGATATGACATTTTAAAGTTTACAGTTTTCGTATACATTATCTATGGGAGGGGGTAACAGTACCCCTTCTGGGCATTCACATGGATAATGTATGGGAAAACCACAAATTTCAAAATGTCATATCTCATGATATACATACTCTATCATTTTAAAATTTGGAGAGGTTAATTGTGAGATTCACACCTACAAATAATGTTAAATTGAGAAATGACATTAATTGAATTTGTTGTTTTCCCACACATTATTTATGTGATTACCCAGAAGGGGCAACTGTTTCCCCCTCTCATGACAATGTATGGAAAACGACAAACTTTAAAATGTTGTATCTCATGACCTATATATGCTATCCTTTTAAAATTTGGATATGTTACTATAGACATTTACCCCTACAAATATTGTAAAGTTCAGGTTGCTAGGGGCAACTTTTGTTATTATGAAATTCATCCATTATACCACAGGTCCTCCAGAGATCACAGATCACCCAACAGGTGGTTATGTACCAATGGGAAGAAGCATCACTCTCATGTGTAGAGCTAGTGGTCTAGGAATACTAGTATATTCCTGGGAGAGAAGAAGTTCTGGTAGTGATTGGACTACTGTTAGTAATGATAACACAACATCCTACACCACTAGTAGAAAAGTGGCTATTGGAGAGTACATGTACAGGTGTACAGTAAGCAATGAGGCTGGACCAGTTGTGTCTAATAGTGCTACTGTGAATGTGTATGGTGAGTATTGTCCTAACAGGTAAGACATGATGACACAAGTGTCCACAGGTCCTCCTACTATCACAACTCACCCCACCAGTCAGTTGACAACTGTTAGTATGAGTGTTACTCTGAATTGTGAGGGAACTGGTAGAGGATATTTTGCATATCGATGGCAAACTAGGAATATTAATGGAGGACAATGGAGTGATATTAGTAATAGTAATAACAGGAGACGTGTTGTGAGGAACTTACAAGAGTCACAACAGTACAGGTGTGTATTGTCCAATGAAGCTGGTGGGACAAGATCAAATGTTGCTACTGTTACTGTTTTGAGTACGTGAGTTTACCAAATAGTGTAAGCCTTCAATCATCCACCCTGCCATGTGCCAAGTTACTTACCAATCGTTTACATATCAGCATAGTAATTCTGTTGTCACTAGGCCAAGTTGTGGATAACTACTTTGCTCCATGCTGACCAATTGTGTTGACAACAATGTACAATCCTTTTTTGTATTAATTATAAAACAAAGTAACTACTAAAGTAATAATAACCAAAAGCTGCTCATATGTAGTGTAACATATCTTCAGCAGTTGAGCAAACACTGTAGCATGTGACAAGTCTCCACACTTCTAAAACAGTATTTGAATATTGACTGATGGCGCATGCAAGTTCCAGTTTACTATTGCTTTTCAGTTATGTTGCTAATTCTCCTGTTGTTTAGACTGCCTCGCAACACTTTACTTTGCTTTCTGAACTGTTGGCTCCACATTTTATCACTTAAACACCCACAGCTGCGTGCTCTATTCATCTTGTTTACCACTATAAGCTAATGGTAGGATATATGTAACTGGATCTGCGAAAACCGGTCTTATCCCCCAAGTAGGGACCAGTCTATTTTGCTTTTTTTCACCTATTTTTCTTTCCAGCAATTCTTTTATTTTTCACCTATTATTCTCCATATTTTGCTCAAGAATTATAAATTTTGCTCAGCACTGATCTTTGTTAATTGAATATTTCCAATTGCAAAGCTACAGTTTCGCCTTAAAGTGACTGTTCTATTAGAGTATCTCGATCAGCATTTATTTCTAACATGTAAAGCAAGAAGCTAGCTAATATTGCTTAACATGTGTGACTGTTTTATTAGGGTATCTCGATTGTCACTTGTTGTTCCTGTAACAATTAGCTATGCATTGTCGATATTTTAGCGCGTCTGACTGTTCTATTAGAGTATCTCGATCTTTTGTGCAATTTTTATGTTCACTTCACAAAAAAATTGCACCTATTATGCCAGCATTTTGCTCATTGCTTTTACCCACCCATTTTGCCAAAAATTTTGCTGGCGAAATCAACGGGTCCCTACCCCCAAGTCAGGAAGTTTGATTATTTTACACAAACACAAAGCTTAATGAAAGCACTATCAAATTTTACTGTCACAGTCAACCAGAGTCAAGTGGTCTACTTTTGCTGGCTGCTTTTTTTAGCACAGTGGCGAGTTGTACGAGCAGTCCTGGGGTCTTGATGGAGCCCTGGCCAACCAGGAGATGGCTGTGTATAGCTGTACAGCTACGTGGTATTGGACAATGACCTGTGCTGTAAATTTCCTTTCATTTTAACCAGCTCTGACCCCTGAATGGCCCATAACTTGGCCTAATTCATCCCAACACGTTCCTTTTCAATTTTTGAGCACCATCTTGTCCACCTTCCAGGCCCCCCACCTCCCACTCCTTTTGGAGCTCGCCTAATACAGTCAACCTTGGTTTAAAAACTATCTAAAATGGTGGGAAATTTAGCTGTTCAGTGGATGATCTAGAAGGTAAGAAATTGTTGTAAAACATTTGAAAATTTGGTATGCGTAGCTATCACCATTGGCCAGCTACAACACTCTGAATATTTAAAACCGACGTTTTTCAATACTTTTAAATGGGCGATAAGACCAGTTTTCCCAGAGACAGTCAAGCACAAAATTATATAGCCATGAACAAGCAAGCATAGAATTAAAGACATTAATTTTATCAATATTAGTTAATTGGTTATATTGCATAACTAGATTCTTTGGCTTTGGTACTGGATCAGTAGGTATTTTTCTGTATTGATAGAGCACTAGTTTGTCTTGTATCTCATCATCGTTGTATCTGAAGAACAATGATTTGTGTAAAAGAAAACCTAAAAGCCAGTTTATGGTTGGCTTTGGGTATATATTTAAATTATAAAAAAGAAGTAAAATCCAGCCAAGTTGTATAAAAAGGGTACAGCCTTCAAAAACCCTGAGTGAAAAAAGTTGTGAAATCAAAGGTGGTGGCCATGGTTGGCTACAATGATGTGGATGGTACTAAAATTTAATAATGGCCTTTTATTATTAAAATTTATTATCATCAACATCACTGCAGCCATTTCATGGCTACCACACCACCTTTGATTTCACAACTTTATTCACCCAGGATTTTTGAAGGCCACACCCTTTTATACAGCTTGGCTGTTTGTTTTTCTTTTTTTCATGGATTTCACTTCTTTTTGTATATACCCGAAAGTCAACCATAAACTGACTTTGAGGTTTGCTTTTACACAAATCATTGTTCTTATCTGCAGGTGCAATGAAGATGATACAAAACAAACGAGTACTCTACCAATGCAGAAAATTACTAAACTACTTACTGATCCAATACCAAAGCCAATTTATACTGATATAATTTTGTACTTGTTTGTTCATGGCTATATATGTAGCACCTGTATTAGTGTTTTATAACAAAATAAATTCCTTCCAAGTGAGGCATACTATTTGTCTATTAAGATTTTGCAGTGACTGTTCTATTAGAGTATCTCAATTTTACATGCAAAATGTGATAAGTTGCAGTTGCTCAATTTGTACAAAGCAAATCCTGCACTTTTTATGATAGAATACAATTTGCAGCCTGTTGTCACAAGTTTATTAGCATAGCACTTATTATGATGTTTATAATGATTATGATGATGACGATTGGGCAGACTGGTGTGAGTAGGTCTCAATAGTAGTGTACTGCCCCATCTATCTGTGCCAAAATGGCTATAATAATATGTGACCGGATTTGCAAAAAGGGGTCTTCCACACACATCCAATTCCAAAAACCTGAGAGACCATAACTTGGTATTCAAGTAACATGTAAACCTGAAATTTTCTCCATGTATTAATCCATGTTGGTGCCCACTTCTGACCGAATTTCAAATCAATAGCCTTTTACAACCTAAAGTTACAAATTATCAAAGCTGGTAGACTGGATGTGGGTGGAAGACCCATTTTGCAAATCCAGTTACATATAGGCTTTGATTGATGGAATACTATATAGAGAAGTTGTAATAGTATTGTATTGGACATAAACCTAATAAGCCTTATCCGCAATTACATCATAGCTAATTGCAAAAATATTTTTATGGCGAAAAGAGTACTGGTACTTTGCATGGAGAGCCATTGGAAGAGATAACATTTCGAGATGGTCCCTGTGAAGAAAGCACGACAAAACTGGTGAGATATATCAATAATCATCCTATGTAAGGGAATGTATTTTCACACTTCCAAGTCTTCGGGTTTTGTATTCAAACGCAGACCTAGGACTTTTCAAGAAGCATGAAAATATGTGCCCCTACATAGGAATATAGTTAATATGACTCACCAGAGTTTTCTCCTCCTTTCATCATGTGGAACATCTCGAAACATTATCCTTTCCAATGCGGCTCTCTGTACTAAGTACCGCCACTCTTTTTGCCATATTTGCGTCATGATGAAATTTGCGGATAAGGCTCATTATTTTTAGTTTCCCATCCCACCCACATCGCTATTTTTTTCTTACCTCATCAAGGTTTTTGTGCACCACTGCTAAGAAAATTGCATTTTGAGTCATTTTAAACAGGTAATTCAGCTATCTAGTTAGTTAAAAAAATAAAATAAAAATCTGCCCTCCTGTACTGCTATTTTGAGTAAAGGAGGATGAGAAACTAATACTTAAGTTTATGTGGCCTTACAGAGTTTATTTGATTATTAGCAGCAACTGATGTTTTGTCCATCTTTGGAGAATACAAACTTTGGATTAGGCCCGAGTCAAATATGCTCAAAATTTTGCCCAAAATGCTTCAGGAATTTCCCAAATATTTTACCCATTATGCTCTTTCAATGTTCCTATTATACTTGCATTATGCTCCTAATTTGTTACGATTTTCTTGGAACATTTAATCAGTGAATGCTCTATTAGAGTATTTCACTATAAAATGAGTGTTCTATTGCATGCAGCTTGCAGTTTCCACTGGCTGCTCTATTAAGGAGTATCAATCCATTTACAGGAATTAAGCTCCATAGTTTGAAATATCCATTTAATATGCTTATGTTAGTCATACCACTCCAGCCTATTATGCATTTTATTATGGTAGCATATTTGACGCGAGCCTACTTTGAATCTATAGAATTATATTCTTTCCTTTCTGCATTTCCACCTGAGTATTGACGCAGTTATGCAGTCTACTATATCAAAGATGGAATCTATGGTTACCCGCTACTTGAAGAATTGGCTACATCTCCTGAGAAGTGCCTCCTGATTAATTCTTTATTACCCAGGAGTTTGCTGTCCCAGTGTGTCCTATATATATATATATCTGGGGAAGCCAAGTTCAATCTACTTTCTTGTGTCAGTGCTTTCTCTGACCCCCAACTCCATGAGTTGGGCTTGTATCAGCAGTTATGGAAAATTTTCTACAAATGTGACACTGTGGTTACTGGTTGCCAAAAAACAGCTTACCACTCTACCATTAGCTCGAGCACTATACTTGTGATACCAAATCTCACTGTGAGGATCACCTCCTAACACTTTCAGTTCAGTACAAATTTGATGATTCAGCTAAGCTGGAAGCTATGTGGATCTTGGAATCATTAATTTTGTTGTCAGGATTCCATCGAGGGGAATTATCCTTTCTTTTATGGGTATCATTTGACACATTACCAACTGCTGTTAATTTACGTAGATGAAATGTCCAGTGCAGTGTATGATGTGTCTTATATGATTCCCCACATCCCACTACTGCCAATGTTTTGAATGGCTGCCCAGTGGCTTTGTCACAGAATAGATACTTAACAGAATAACCGGGTGCTGCAGTGTTTGGCATCCAAATTTATCAACATTTTTGTAAATCTGCCATTTATTCAAGTTTTTGCTGACCTTCCGAACCTAAAAGCCAGTGAGTCACCTCCAGCCACAATTCCACCATGTGTGATGGTGACTCCTTATCATCCAGACCCTGTTATTCATAATACTGCCACTAATTCAATTGCCTTACTTGAGTTGATCTGTCCATTAGATTCAGAGCACTATCTTCAGTCAGCCAGGTCAAGTAAACAGAACAAGGTAGAGTATCAGCAACTGTTAGCAGAGTTGGATCACTTGAACGTTTGTAACTATTATGAAACTCTTGAAGTTAGTAGTTTGAGCCACTATCACCGTTTCTGTGTATAGAACTTATGGAACCTGTTATATTTTACACACCAGAACACACTAGTGTCAAAAGCAGCAGGAAAGTTTTGGAGGTAGTGTATTACAGCTTCCCAAAGAATATTTATGGCTTGCAGTTGCTGTGAGTGGTTCCCCTCCTCGCCAGACTGACTTTCTTTGTAGTTTTAATGTACATGCATACTTACCTATTTATTTTTTGTGCTCTCTTCAACTCTTTCTTGCCATTCCCACGCAGGTGTTAATTCACTAACCTTGTTTGGTGGTTACATGTGACTGAGGACTCATTTATGTACTTTTAGTGTCTCATTTTCCAATAATGATGGTTCATCTCTCTTTTGCAATGCTCTAATAGAATGTACATTTTTTAGGATTTCTAACAGAACACGCATAGAATGTTCTAGAACAATCTAGATTTTCCAGTAGTATATCTATGAAATTATGAACTTTTACTATTGAGTAGATTTTAGCTAGAAATTTCATTTACAAAGTAGAAATTAAGTAAGGTGATCAGCCATGATAGCAGAAGCTCAGTCATTAAGGATTTGGGTGTTCAGTATGGAGGTCCCTGGTTTGAATGCTAGTAAGTTTTTTTGACATTTTTCATGCACTTTTTTTATCCCACGTTGACTGTTCTATTAAAATATTTCGACCCCGTGATTTACAGTTATTTGGTTTTTACCTTGTAACTCTATAGCTGTCAATACGATTTCTTTTATACCACAAAAGGTTTGAGCTATGATGGTCAACCTATACATAAGTGATTTACCATGTAGGCATGACAACAAGTTGGCCTTTTCTGATGCAAATAATTGTCCATAGTTTTTAATCGGATTTGCACCAAATTTGGTACATGATTTTCCACAATACATAAGTGTACCAAAGCTCAAGAAAATTGAGCTACGCATTTGCATTTTATAAACATTTTTGTTACAAATCATGAATTAAACCAATATTGGAGTACTCTTGTGTCATTTGGGCACCACATACACATAAATACATATCTCTTATTGAATCAGTCCAGAGGAATGCTGCAAGGTTTGTTTTTATTGCAACCCACTGAGCAAAAACCAGCCATTTTTGCACATTCCTTGAATTATCACTTCTCTATTATCTGTAGTATCAAAGGAGTGGACAGCCAATGTTTCAGCCTTTTGTGATGAATAGTCTTGGGATTTATAGTGCTAGACAGTTGGAACAGGAATAAACTTGATTTATACGGCAACAATATGCCAAATAAAAAAACTGGCACTCATTTAATCAATCATAACTCACGACTGAAACAAGCTGGAGTTTGGCTCAATCTGTTCACCATGAACTGGCACATCAATCAATGTATAGTGTTTTCTGTGCATGTCTCTGTGTGGACAAAGAAGAAGGCTGTTTCAGTGAACAGGATAATCTGGTGGTGTGTACGTTTTATTGATTTGAGCTTTGTTTCAGTGCATACCAAAGTGATTAAAGCATGCATAAATTTTTTTATGTAGCATGCATATTTCTACCTGGTTTATTTCAATACGTTTTATAGCAAAATAGAACTTTATGAAAAAGGACAGTTGTCACTCAGCGGGTCACCCCTTTTCAAGTGTTTCTGAAATGTTACAAAGACTAAACTGGAAGCCACTAGTACATCATCAAATCCAACTAAAAGCCATCACCATATTTAAGATCACACACAACCTCATCAACTACCTGCCAATATCTATCTTATACCAGTTTCATCTGACCACTACACCAGAGGTCACCAAATGAGATTTCAACAACCAATGACAAGAATTTACACTCAATTTTCCCTCTTCAATAAAGATTTTAAATTCCTAAAGTGATGATATCATATCATGTACAACACTGGAGCAGGGCTAGACATGAGTAACTAATCATTTATAAATTAGCTAACTTTTATCTGTGCTTTAATACTCTACATAGAGACAGTTAGGCAATCTTGCTCAAATTTGGTGTGTGGGGTGCTGAAGGTGGAGGGCATTAAAATGATTCTAATTCGAGAAAGGAACAAGAGCTACGTATGCATGAAAATTATGCTTTGGTACTTCCTGTATATACTCACTGTGTGGCATGCCTGTTTTCTTGGCCGGATGACACACATTTGACTGTGTTTTGTTTCTTCTGTAAATATACTTATGATGTGGTGTGCCGGCTTTCTTGGCCACATGATACACTACTGTGTGTCTTGATATTTGATTCCGGTATTGTGAGACTGGTTTCTGGTCAATAAGTATTATGGAGAAGTGCAAAGCCTCATGACCCCTAATATATGCTTCTACCTTACTGTATGATAATCACTAACTCAAAGTTTAAATTTCCATATATGTGACCTAATTTTAGAAAACTGTCAATATACGCACAATAGTACTTTTGTAATAAAACACATTCAAAAACAATGGGTAAAAAATGCAAGCTTCAGAAAAAAATTTACGCAAGTTTTTATCGCCTTGCTGGTCGGTGAATTGACACTCTAGTGGACAAATCTTGGGAATCATCGTGTTCCCCTATTCATAGGGAGTTTAAGGTGGCACTGAAGTAATCAAATGAAGCCTTACAAGGCTAATGGGACATCATGTTTGTGGCCATGCGCAAAAAAACATGGAAAACTAGTAGAACAAAGCAAAGCACTTCGAAATATTGAAACAACTCTATTAGACTGTAAGGCTACTATTCCTGATACAAGTAACGATATTCACGTACTGACTTCATCGCCTTGTCAAAACTCTGGTAACTTCACGGTGAACAACACCAGCTGTCATCGTGTGATTACTGCTTTACAGAGTGCGCCCTGGCCAGTTACACTGTCTTACAATTTGTGAAATAACTCCATATTTATGTACCATTGACCCTCAAAATTTGGCAGAGACACTGGTGAAGCATTTCTTTACAGGGCTATGGAAAGATGTTTCGCGATTCGCTGTTGATGGGCGTGATATCACTTGTTGAAAAATGCGGGTTTGCATTTTAACCAGTTTCCACGTTGTTATCGTTAAAAAGGATTCCATAGAGTTGTTCTACAAGGTGAGAAGCCATAAGAGCCAAGGAGGCTTAGCACTAGGTTGTTTCTGGGGTGAGTTATTTTTAAAATCGGCTCGTAAGTTCAGAGTTTAATAGCCACAAAATTAAAGTGGGTGATTTCACAGAACTTGGCATGCTAAGTTACAACATTACAGGCTATCATAAGCACCCTTTAAACTTAGACTACATGGTTCACAAGCGGAGTTCTCCACCACCCTAAAATAGCTAATTAAGCACGTGGGCTAATTTTAATTGTGACAAGTGGGCATTGTACGGCTTCACATAATTACTTCAGCGCCACCTTAATAATCCTTGTTTCATCTTCATACACAGGTGGGTTTCTGATTTACAGACGTTTGTTTACGTTGCAGTGACGAAAGAATTTATAACAATTTTTCTTCAATGGATTCGCCTTCCTTCTGAATCACAGAAGAATACCTTTGGCAAAAACTATAACTTGGTGGATTCACAAATTCATGGCGAATACAATGACCAAAGATTCAACTTCGTACAGCGTTGTATCATTAAGTTATGATGGTTTATGTAAGCGCCTGTAGATTATTTTCTCGATGTCTTTTGTACGTATTGATTTATTCGCTCAACCAGGTGTCTACTGCTGTATTTCCCACACTGCTTATCTCATGAAGCTGAAACTTATCCAATCCATTCCTCTTTCCCTGTAGACAACAAAGAACCAATACAATGAATTTTGATAAATGTGTGTATATCGACGGTTTTATAAAATTAGGTCACATATATACTCGTTGAATATTGTATCTGTACTTTCTTTCAGTATGCTTTACATTTACTTTAGAAATCACTACTCATCCTCAAAACAGCTCGGTCCCAGTTGGTTCATCAGTGAGTTTAACATGTACATCATCAGTATCATCTGATGTGACATTCTCATGGACTAGTGATGGTAGAGATGTTACAGGACAATCAACATCAACTGGTGACATTAGTATACTAACAATTACTAGTGTGAGGAGTAGTGATAATGGTAGTTATGTGTGTAATGTGAGGAGTGGATCATTATCAGTGATGTCTAACACTGCTACCCTGACTGTCTATGGTAAATATGTAGACACTGAATATGTACAAAACTGTTTTGTTTATATATATATAGGTCCTCCCACAATCACAACTCACCCCACCAGTCAGTTGACAACTGTTAGTATGAATGTTACTCTGAATTGTAAGGGAACTGGTAGAGGATCAATTACATATCAATGGCAGACTAGGAATATTAATGGAGGACAATGGAGTGATATTAGTAATAGTAATAACAGGAGACTTGTTGTGAGTAACTTACAAGAGTCACAACGGTACAGGTGTGTAGTGTCCAATGAAGCTGGTGGGACAAGATCAGATGTTGCTACTGTTACTGTTTTGAGTAAGGATAGTAAGTAGGGACCATGAAAGTGTGCATTTCCTTCAAAACAACCAATCCTGATCTTTCTTGGTTACAAGCCCAAAGCATGCATTCACAATGCTTTTGACAATTTTCTACTAAAATTATGTTTTTTTAATTTTCTATACTGACTATGTGACTAACTAATGTGTTTTGCCAAGTATAACTCAACCATGGATAATGAATGCTGTAGGCTACATGAAGCAATCATTACACACATTCGTTTTTGCATCGGTTTTATGTTGACTCTTTCCAGAACACTAATAGGCACTCCTATGATGGTTAATCTTTCTATGAACCAATTTTCAGCTCATTTCGTGAAGTGGTTTATCCTGTAGGCATGACAGAAGTTTAATGCTTTTTAGCATAATGTTCATCAGATTCACACAAAATTTTGGGATTCACAATTACAGTCCTTTTAAGTGTGTAAAATTTCAGCTTAATTGGATTGCAATTTTTGCAATGTGAATGAAAAGAAGTAGAAGAAAAGCGGGGAAGAAATTGAAACTTTGGTTGCTCGTATCTTTGGATTGGCCGAAGTAATTCCCTTCAAATTTGGCATGTGGACTGACATACCAGGCAGGCAACTCCTATAAGTATTTTATCCATTTGAATAAGGTATCACAGAGCTATGAATGCATGAATGCATTTTCTTTTCCTGTAAATATGCTCACTGTGTGGCACGCTGACCTCTTGGGCTGCACGACACACTACTATGTGTCTTGATTAACAGGCTATATAGTAAGTGGCAATGTTTACAAAAAATCATTTATGTTGTGATAAAAGCACCATATTTCTGTGGAAGTTAAGTAAGATATATATACTAAATGATTTGATATATGTGACCGGGCCTGCGAAAACAGGGCATGTGGGCACAAACTACACCCCATCACTCTATAGGTCATATCTCAGTATTGGAAATGTATATTTCCATTCTGTAACTTGCATCATGATGCCAATTAAATGCCTACTAAGAGCTGAAAATTGCAATGCCATAGCATAATGGTACAAAATGTTATGAGTGATGAAAGTGTGAAAAAGTAGGCAAAAATCATGTGCCCACATGCCCTATTATCGCAGGCCCGGTCACATATGGTGTCACATCAAAATCATTGTCTGAGAGCATTTTTGGAGATTTTAGACTAGGTTATAAGGCCAAATTTGACTTTTTGGCTTGCATCCCATAAATTTAGTTCAATACCGTTTTAGTTGCTCTTCTAAAGATGCCAATATCCTGGGATAAGTATAAAAGTACATATAGATGCAGACACAATCCAATAGAAATAATGTGTTGTACATCTATGGCTTCATGTAGGGTAACCCTCTGCATTTCTTATGATTACAATTGCAACCTATTGGCCTACGTAAATGGACACTTCCCTTGATCATCTTTTGGAACTGACTATTTTCTTTTGTTCCTACAAAGGTGCAAAGTTGCTATTGGACACTATTATGGCTTCCACATACACTTTGTAATGGTTTTATTTGTCAGGTTCTTTGTGTGTGATGTGATTGGTAATTTCAACCTAATACGAATTAGTATGAATAAAGTAAATATTTTACCAAGTTTGGTACTTTTATCTAAAAGTGAACGATCTTATCACTTAGCCACTCTATATTACTGAAGTAGGAATTAAAATTAACATGCACTAGTATAGCTACACAGGTGTAGGCAACCTCCTTTGTTTCATTACATTTTGTTTCTACAAATACAAGTAAAATTTTATTCAAGTTTAACTTGGGTACATAGTAAAAGTAATGAAACAAGGAAACAGATAATTATACTAATGAATACTTGAGTCATGGCCAGGCTGCATATGACTAAAGTAGAAAATTAAATGTCCACCACTATTTATAGCTGGGTGCCCCCTTGTTTCATTACTTTTTGTTCCCAATCAAACTTAAAATTGATGTTCCATGTGCACAATATAATCATGACTATAGTGAACCCATGCATATATCACATCAAAAGTAAGAATGGCCCCAAAAAATTAATTGTTTGTCTGAACATGTGTCCTAACCGGCCTAATCTATTTCGCAGACTGGACTCACTGGAACAGCTTTACACAATAGGCAATGGATACTGAACCGAAAGTTGTTTCAGTAAGCTGTACCAGCTATTAAACCGACAGTAAAACTTAGATAATTTTTAAAAAGCATTACAAAAACGAAAAAAAAAAATGAAAAAAAGCTCATTTGGGGCTTGAACCCTGGACTACTGGTGTGCTAGGCCAGTGTGCTATCCACTGTGTTGCCGCTACTAGCTACCCCCCCCCCCCCCCTCCTACTTTTCTATCTTAGGCCAGGCAAACTTGATCACTTGTTTCTCATCTACAAAAATTTGGATTTCCTCCAGGTGAAAGGTCATTTTTCATTATCAAGTGACATTTGCTGTGCTGTAAAATGATAGCCAGCCTTCTTAGCACCAAAATACATGTGCACATGATTGATAGCAGCAATAATGAAATTAGAGGTGGTGGGATAAAGAGGAATGTAGGCAGGGGATGAGAAACAATTTTTTAAGTTTGCCTTCCCTTATAAATGTAACTCAAGCAGTAAGCAAGCTACACTATAGTAAGAAGAACATAACCTAAAGGTGAAGAAGAAACCAAAGCTGAACCTGACCTTAACCCTAACACTAATACTCACTTTTCGCATGCCCTAAAGTTGCATACTCAGGGCAATTACTTCATGCGTGCCCTATAGCGGAGGTGTTTTGTTGCTTCAGTACTTAGCACTAGCGTTAGGGCTGTAATGATGAACCAGTTTATTTGCATAGCCCCATCACTTTGCCTGATGGCGCCACCTGAAGAATAATTACTGGCTCATCTCCGCAGCCCTAATAATAGTGTTAAAGCAACAAAGGATAGCCTCTATCGCGCTTTATCACTGCTAGTACACATGTATCATAAGTGTATTCTAATAAATTAGTGCATGCACTAGTTTCATGACTTTTAAGGAAGAGCAGTACCAGTAGTTGTAGCTAAATAGTGGTGTCCCAGTGTTGCAAGAGATGGATAATGTCTGTATTATTGTTTAAAAGCTATTTCCAGCTCAGTCCATGAGTCCAGTTGGCAAGTCCAGTCCATCCATGAAATAGATAAGGCCATCCTAACCACAATCACTGAGAAGTGAAGAGGCCATTACACTTCATTTTCAACTATATACAGGTATGGTCAGCCTATTACACAATGTTACAAGCAAAGAACAGTTTAGAAGCGCTCATCCAACGGTAAAAAAAAGCAGCTATTTTTAAGTTACACCCGTAGAAGGGATCAGTTAGTTTGATAGTCAGTCAGATAATTTAACTGGATAAAAATAAATTTTACAACCTATTGGAATCATTTACTGAAGACCTTAAGGGTACTCGCTGATATCTGTAGCCATTTAAGTGCCAGCCCAGAAACCACATGCGGCTGTTGCATCATAATTGGCATTACTACGCATACTTGTAGTATCTGTGTTAAGCGCCCGTGTTTTGTGCCAGAGAACACAAGGAAGAGCAGCATGTTTTTTACTTTAAAATCGTCACTTAAGTGTTAGCAAATGATTGTCTGATGGATCAAGAGTTACACTAGCATGAACTAGTCTAAAAGTAAGGCGACAAGTACTTGTGAACGCTTCTTTCGCTTGTAGCCAACATGCGTTCATGCCTTGTTTTCTCGAGTGATAGGGTATGCTGGTAGTTTGTATTGTAATTGTAAGCTGCTTATGTAGGGGACTATGTTACCAGCTGGAATCACAAGGTGTTACAAGCTGCTGATGATGGCGTGTCTAGCGTAACCTATCCAAGAGCGACTTGCTGGAGACTCCAGGCATAGCAAGAAGCTGTTCCTGTGTGTGAAGAAGAGAAAACAGAGCTTCTTTGTGTTTAGAACAGCATTTATGACATGTTATTTTAAAAAGTTGGTGATTGCGGTTAATAGGAATTTGTGTGGTTATTTCATCAATAATGTTGGACGCACGCTATCCTTGCACATGTTTACTAAAAATAAAACTAGGTTTTGAGTGATAGCCGTAAAAGCTTCAAATTTGCACGGAGATAGGCAGATAAATGCTCTACAGGACTATGAAAAGATTTTGTCTGTAGCACTATGGCTTCGCGAGTAATGGCAATGGAAACACGAGGGTTTGGTTAGTGAAACACACTTTCAGCGCTTACTTATTATCAATCTAAGCTATGGATTAATACTTTTCATAGATATGTGAGTTGTAACCTTACATAAGTATATTTAGCATGATTTCCAGCGCTCTAGTGGTAAAGATGAAGGACTAGTTTCGATTTAAGCGCTCTGGATAGAATTTCACGTAGCTATAGAATGGTAAAGGATGGATTCATTTTACACGTTAATAATAATAATAAAAAAAATAATAATTTAAATAAAATTTAAAAAAAAACAAAAAAAAAACAACGTTGTCTGGTTATAAGAGACAGTACAAAATTATGCATTGTATGGCTTCAAATATCCGCGAGCACCCTTAAGGATTGATTATAATGCTGCCAAGGTTCCATGAGGGTGTTGTGAGTTTGGTTTCTGGTCAGTATTGTTTTTTGTGAGAAAATGCAAACCTCCATAATTCCCAATATACTTACATCACTACCTCACTGTATGATAATCACTACTCAAATTTTAAATTCTAGTTTTCCTTATATACTCATTGACTATTGTATCTGTACTTTCTTTCAGTATGCTTTACATTTACTTTAGAAATCACTACTCATCCTCAAGACAGACTAGTCCCAGTTGGTTCATCAGTGAGTTTAACATGTACATCATCAGTATCATCTGATGTGACATTCTCATGGACTAGTGATGGTAGAGATGTTACAGGACAATCAACATCAACTGGTGACACTAGTATACTAACAATTAAGAAAGTCAGAGGAAGAGATGATGGTAGTTATGTGTGTACTGTGAGGAGTGGATCATTATCCGTGATGTCTAATTCTGCTACCCTGACTGTATATGGTATGCTATGGGCTTTGATTGTAAACAAAACCAGAGAGGTGTACCATGTGTATGCCACTCTTTAGGCTTGTATATAGCCAGATGAACTAATTGCTCATGACAGTCAATCACTTCTCCTTACACCTCTTGATCAATGTAGTCCTCTTAGAAACTAGTATGATGTGCCACTCTACATCAAATTCCTGAAATAACTTTAGCTCCCCCACAGACCCCCCACTCCATATACCCACTACCCTAACCATGTACATTTCATTTGCAAAATACATATTTTTTGCAGGCTAATTGCATGGGATAGTGCTGCGGATGCTAGTTTTCATACTCAACAACTATGGTAGCTGTTAATTCAAGTATTTGACTGACTGCTCTATTAGAATATCTCAATCTTGTATAATGTTTTTGGAGATGGGGAATATGCCCATTGTACCCCCATTAATTGTTGCATAAGAAAGTACGTACATGGTGTGTATTTAAACCCTGAAGTGATTGTTCTATAAGAGTATTTGAAAGTATAAAGATTTTATAGATATAAACTTATTCAAGTTTCTAAATATTGTCTGGTCCCAAGGGATCAGGGTCCTCTGTATGCATAGTTGACTGTTGTACTTTACAGGTCCTCCAGAGATCACAGATCACCCAACAGGTGGTGATGTACCAATGGGAAGAAGCATCACTCTCATGTGTAGAGCTAGTGGTCTAGGAACACTAGTATATTCCTGGGAGAGAAGAAGTTCTGGTAGTAGTTGGACTACTGCTAGTAATGATAACACAATGTCATACACTACTGATACAACACTGACTATTGGAGAGTACATGTACAGGTGTAATGTGAGCAATGAGGCTGGATCAAATGTGTCTAATAGAGCTACTGTGAATGTGTATGGTGAGTATTGTCCTAACAGGTAAGACATGATGACATAAATGTCCACAGGTCCTCCCACTATCACAGCTCACCCCACCAGTCAGTTGACAACTGTTAGTATGAATGTTACTCTGAATTGTGAGGGAACTGGTAGAGGATCAATTACATATCAATGGCAGACTAGGAATATTAATAGAGGACAATGGAGTGATATTAGTAATAGTAATAACAGGAGACATGTTGTGAGTAACTTACAAGAGTCACAACGGTACAGGTGTGTGGTGTCCAATGAAGCTGGTGGGACAAGATCAAATGTTGTTACTATTAGTGCTTTGAGTGAGTGACACAACTAGTATAAAGCATTTCTATGCATTTCTTCCCACAGAAATCACCGCTCACCCATCAAGTACTACTGTTATAGCATTACAAGATGTCACATTAACTTGTTCAGCATCTGTTAATGACGTGACATACTCATGGCATCGTGATGGTGGTAGTGTTCCCTCCCGATCAAGAGGATGGAACAGTAACACATTCACTATTACTAGAACTACTCCACCTGATGAGGGAAGATATTATTGTATGGCTAACAAGGAGGGAATTAGTGTGGAGTCTAATAGAGCTAGAGTGAGGGTGGATGGTGAGAACAAATACTGTTGATAGAAATGCACCAACATGCATTTTATCCACTTAGTCAATAACATGATGACCAATGCTGTCAATTTTGTACATCAAGATTCACAGTAGTGAGTTGTGCAGCCAAGAAAGTAAAAAGTGCATGCCTCAAATAAAATAAGCACACCTACTACCGTGAATTTATTTTCATGCAGCAGCAATTTCACAATCCTAACTGCAATTCATGTGATGTCCACCACTTTTAATACATCTGCTCAACAAACTCTCAGCTTGATATCAGATACAAACAATGCTGCTTGTATCCATACTAAGTGACTCACCTATAAGGCACTGATATGGGCCAAGGAAGTTGGGTGATTCTTTTCTGTTGAACATACCAACCTGGTTAGCCATCATTTTTTTTCTCTGAATTTGGACTATGAAGCCCTATGGTTGTGCTCTCTATTTCGTACCTCTTCCTGTTGGTGCAAACCTGTTGTAAAATACTAGTACAAGTGATCCCTGGCGTTTTGGCAGATTCTCTGTGAAGTTGGAGATTCAAAATCCTACCACAAACGATAAGTTTGAGTTAGACTTCCTGGACATAATTGTCATCATCATTACACTGCAAAAGTTCCAAGAAAATATGAAGATAGTACTGGTAAGAATTCTCCATAGATACTCTAATAGAGCAGTCAACTATACTAAAGAATATCAGGTTCACAAGCTATGTAAGTTGCTGCCTATTGGTGGTGATGAAGATTAGTCCATCAGCTGCAAGTGTGAATTTCATTTCAAAACTTTCATAATATTCTTCTGCTAGTTACATTGAAATTGTTTGCATACTGTTGTACCACTGACTAGATACTTATCTCTAGGTAACTGTGTCCACACAAAAATAGCTAAGCTGTGAAAAAAGGATGTAACCTTCAAAAGCCTGGGTGAAAAGTTGTAATATCAAAGGTGGTGACCAAGAAATGGCTACAATGATGTTGATGCTAATAACACACCACAAATGTTAACATTAACATCATTGCAGCCATTTCTTGGCAACCACCTTTCTTTTTCACCCAGGATTTTGAAGGCCACACCCTTTTACACAGCTTGGCACTTTTTGTGTGGATTTCATTTTCTTTTTGTAGTCTGTTATGGTCACAAAGCCAAGACGTTATAGTTGTACTGTACTACATGTTTTATTTGGTTATTGTAATGCATTTCAGTCAGCCTTTAAAGGTTGTATACAACCTGTGAGACCACAGGATGAGCCAAAGGCAACTACACCTTGAATGTAATAGTATAAGATGGTGAACATGTCATACTACAACATATATGCAAAGGAAACTGACTATGAGAGGAACTCTTGAGGCCTTACCTGTGTACTAGAGAGTGGAGGGTACTTTAGAGTATAGCAATTTCCACCTTAATTTTTTAATTGTATGTTATTGCTGCCATGCATGGCTGGTAAGTTAACACCATTCAAAGCTTAATAACATTTATCATTTTTATGCCCATATGATTAATCGTGTACATATATACAGTCCTGATTACTAATGAAATTGCACCATACATCTTTTTTGAACATGCTTGTTCTATACTTTATGCAATTTTGTTATTTGTAACAAGTGAATAGAAGTTTTTATATTTCTTAAAGCTGCTATTACATCATGTGGTTACTCTACATAGACCAGTTATCCATCAATGTTACACTAATTAATCCAGTGATTAATGAGAGAAGAACTGCTCAGTTCACTGCTACAGCATATGGTGTTAATGTGAGAAATTTTGTGTATCAATGGAGGAAAAACGGAAGTAGAAGTCTTCCTAATAAGGTGTCTGGTGTTAATGGAACAGTGTTAACGATTCCTAATCTTGTTGAATCTGATGAAGGAGTGTATTATTGTACTGTGACTAATCAGTGGGGTAATAGTGTGAGGAGTGATGATGTCACTTTGACTGTGAAAAGTATGTAAGGCAGTAGTGTAGAAAAGTGGTAAAGTGTGTGTGTGTGTGTGTGTGTGTGTGTGTGTGTGTGTGTGTGTGTGTGTGTGTGTGTGTGCAGTGCCAGAGATAACAGTCGGCCATCGGCCATTTTCCAAGCAAAATGACGTTTTGACCCGACTATTTGGAGGCTTGTTCGGTCAAACATCCGACAAGTAGCAAGACAATTGGTAAAAGCTCACTAATTAAAAATCAAGCAAGCTATAACAGATGTCACATCAAGCTGATAGCGTACCTCACAGCTACTCAACATCCCAGCGAAGATGGGGGGCCTATAGGATGTTACCACGTGACCACAGACGACAGGAGACTTGTTCTAATATTTTGGTGCAAACATTCTGTGGTGGATTTAAACTTAAGTTGTTTTGTGAAGACTTCGGAAGTTTGGAAACATTTAGACTATGTACATTTGAGGATATTCAAGTCTACTGAGTGAAGGAATTTAAAGCAACTTGTGTCTAGTTTTTGGCGGGAGAGTCCAGTTGAGCCACATTGGCCAGGAGTGATTCCCCCTTCCACATTACTGACATCAGTGATATACTGAGCGATTAGTCTTGAAGTAAAACAGTGGAAACCAGCAATATCAGATGATAAATCACACCATAATCATATCTCATGGCCAGGGGTAAGCCAGCTCGGCATGGATAACGTAAAGGATGGTAGCGGTTGTTGCTGTAGCCGAATCATTGTTATGTGGTGGTTAGTATGTTTAATCTATGTGCTGGAGCATGTTTCTTCTAAAGATGAGGTGTGACTATTGCCAAAGCTATGACGTTTAACCTGGTAGATATTCGTAGCTCATGTACTTTATCTTAGTCATCATGCTGTAAGGTAGTTAGTTAGTCATAGAATAAGGTACACATTTTTGATTGACAAATTTAATAGGAGCCCATATGAAAATGGGCTCCTAAAATGTATGTGGTGGAGTTAGAAGTGTTTCTAGGTGTTCCATATGATGGTGACCTGTGAAGGATTGCTTGTGGTGCCCAATAGTATAATATCCTGTGATGCTGTTCTCAGAAACACATCAGCTACATACCACTTGCTGTTCCCAAGACATAAGATGGCCAATTAAGTCTGTAAATGGCCTACCAAATTTAATCTTGCTAGGACATTTGACCAGTCAATGACGAATTCTTATTTCTGGCACTCTGTGTGATGTGTGTGTGTGTGTGTGTGTGTGTGTGTGTGTGTGTGTGTGTGTGTGTGTGTGTGTGTGTGTGTGTGTGTGTGTGTGTGTGTGTGTGTGTGTGTGTGTGTGTGTGTGTGGGTGTGTGGGTGTGTGGGTGGGTGTGTGTGTGTGTGTGTGTGTGTGTGTGTGACGGGGAGGAGTTAAGCAAGTAAATATCTGGAGAATCCACAAACAAATTAACGATAAAAGAATTATTATGGGCTCTTGGGGGGTACAGTTGAACATTTTTGGCCATTTTTATTCTGGAGCCTAGTATTATGAAACAATTAATATAAATTAAATATTGTTTCAAGTGCACTCAAATATAATTATAATTACAATTAAATTTCACATAATATTTTGTATCAGTGTCTAAATGGGTCACTATTGTTGACCCGGATGATCCACTGACCTGAATAGCAATCTGGGTCAGACCCAGGCGCGACCCAGATTATTTATAAGGCATGTGCCAAAAGCTACATTTTAAGTGCTTCCCTGATCAGTGGCAAATATAGGGGGTCAAGTTGGTATACATGTCAATTGTGCTCTATATGTCATGAAAATCTCATCCAGTGATGCTTTATCTTTCTATCTGTGACTTGTAGCTGCAATAGCTACGTACCACCAGACTCTATCATATAAATGCCATATTCCCAAGACTCCCAACGGTCAGCCTACATGCTAATTAAAACCCATAATTGAATATATTTGATTGTAATATGTAAGTACACAGCTAGCTGTGTATATATGAGTAGCATTGTATAATCAAACAAAATTTCATTGACCCAAACAGTAACTTTCCTAGCTGTACACACCAAAATATGCTAAATGTATAAACCTTTAAATATTCAGAGTTTGTCAGCATTTTCAAGGGAGCTGCATCAAGTGCATTCTAAGATCCTGTCTAGCGACTACACCATTGTATAGTCTAGTGACTACACCTGCTAGCAGCTCTACACAGCACACAAAAGTGTGTACTGTGCAGAGCTGCTGTACAGACTATATAAATAGTTTAGCAGAAGGATAGCTGGAAATCCTGGCCCATCAATAATTGTGCACTGTAATGACCATAATGTAAACATCAAAATCAACGTATCAAGATTGAAATACCCCAACTGAGCAGTCACCTCGAATACAACAGAAATGTGATGAACCCATGCTGAAATCACTCTCAAATTCCATCTCAAAGGGTCTAATTTTTAAAACTTTCCTTGGGGGGGCATGCCCCAGACTCCCCTAGGTTGGCATACTTTGCATGCTAGTGTGCCTTCTCTGTAGTGTCATTTCATTTTGACCCCTATTCCCAAATGTCTATATCCACCCCTGCCCCTAGTGTATCATGTTAAGTAAATGGATAGCTGTACAATACCTAAACAGGAAGTTTTTAACTAGCAATAGTAAATGCAAAACAATCACAATAAATGGCTGTGGCTTTGTGTACACTTACAAACTTTAGCAGACCTTATACTGATAAAATTAATTAACATGGCTCCATGCCTACAGACAATATCACACATTCCAATAAGTGGGTGTGGGTCACAAAAGAAGCTGGGTTGCTGCAAGACTAGACTATGACTTGTATAAATAACTATGCATTGTATTGATATGTACCAATAATTGATTAGTAGGTGTAGCTCCACCTATACTTAACACATAGTCCTTATGACTAGACTCTGATGTGTTGGTATACTTGCATATTACCAAACTAATTAATTCACTTTACACCTGATTCAATCCAGGTCAGACCTTGATATTTTATAATGCAGGTCAGTCACCCTGGACAGAATGTGACCCAGATAATCTGGGTGACTTAACCTGGTTTCAATGTGTATTGGTGAAGTTTTATCACCAGCACAAGGAGGCTGAAAAACCAGCCGTACCTATCAAGATATCAATGAAATTAAAAGAAGTGCATGTGCCTGCACGCATGCAAACAGCAAAACATATATGTGACCACATTTGCAAATAAATCTAACTCCTTTTCACAAAACGTGACCCATATTTTGAACTTTGAAACCTCTCAACTTTTAATCATTGATTTTATTTGTCTGAAGTTTTACATGAATGAAGCTACAGTATTTGGTTACATTTTGGTATAAAGGCGAACAAAGTGTTAACTGTTATACATCTGTATGCTGGCATGTAAATCCAGGAGCATACATATGATGTAACACTTCACACCTTAGATCAAGAAGTCGCCTGGACTACATTTCGTATGTAGCCCAACTAGTCAGGCTACATATAAAATGTAGCTGGGCTACAATTGCATGAACAGTGATTTTATAGATTCTGAGGCCGAAATCGATTGTGGGGATCGCTTAATACTCACATGATTAGATGCACGACTTGGATTTTGCCATGAAAACCACTAAGACGGAGAGTGTTTTGTTATCCTTGCCATCCTACGAGTTGAAAAACGTTGGGCTAAGGTGAGAACTAGTACTATAGCCTATTCACCAATCATTTCTGCATGTTTTTGAATATGGACATGCCCCAATCACAGAGCTACCACTCTGCATGGAGTAACTACTCTACGAGCAAGCTTACCTATACAGGCCTTTAGTGAATGCTGTAATTTTTCCACAAACGATTCAATAGCACTGATTAAAACATTAAACTCATGTAACCAAAATTCTCCGTGATATGTCCAGGATATGTCTGTTCATCGGAACCAAACATAACCAGAATATTCTAGCTGCTGACCCATAATTGAAATTTGTAAGTATGCATATATAATATATCCAGCGGCTGCACTCATATTGGCTTGGATGATTGGTCGCCCTGTTCAGGCTATCAGCCTGATAAGTGTTACTTATTAGTTGTTACATATTAGTTGTTACATATTAGTTGTAGCATGGGGTATTCGGGCTTTGCCTGATATGTATGCCCTCGGGCCTGCAGCCCTCAGGAAGTTGGCATACGTATCAGGCAAAGCCCTCCTGCCCGTGTTACAACTGTAGCGTGTAACACTTTTACACCTCAGATCAAGGAGTTGCCCAGGCTACATTTTGTATGTAGCCAGCTAGCCGGGTTACATATGAAATGTAGACCGGGCTACAACCTGGCAGTGGTTATATAGACGTCGACGCTGAAATAGATTGTGAGATTGATTAATACTCACGTGATTAGGATGCACAACTTGGATTTCACCATGAAAACCACCCAGACGGAGAGCATTTTGTTATCCTCACCATCCTACGAGTTGAAAAACGTTGGGATAAGGTGAGAACTAGTGCTATAGCTTATTCACCGATCGTTTCCACACGTTTTTGAATACGGACATGCCCCCATCATGAAGCTACCACTCTGCATGGAGTAACCACTCTACCAGCAAACTTACCTATGCAGGCCTTTAGTAAACTCCCCCACTTTTACATAAACGATTCAATAGCACTGATTAAAAGATTAAACTTGCGTAACCGAAATTTTCCATTATATCCTTAGGATATGTCTGTAGCTGGATCGTAACCAGAACGTACTAGCTGCTGACCCATAATCGAAAATTTTAGGTATGCATATATAATACATCCAGTTGCTGCACTCGTATTGGCTTGGATGATTGATCACCTTGTACAGGCTATCAGCCTAATAAGTGTTACATATTAGCTGTAACAAGAGGCATTCAGGCCTTGCCTGATATGTATACCCTCTTCCCTCAGGCCTGCAGCCCTCAGGCAGTCGGGAATACATATCAGGCAAAGCCCTCATGCCCATGTTACAACTATTACATGTTGACTTTGTCTTACTGCATCTTTACTCCGCATCAAATACTGTCTGCCCTGAGACAAAAACAGAACATTGGATCCCCATACTAGCTACCAATAGTCTGTTTTTTTTCCCTCAGAGAAAGCAGTATGTTATGGTTAAACACCGCCAGGCATGTGCTACAGTGGGTTACAAATAGGTTATAGTAGTTATGATGTATCATAGGAATGCCATGATAGTCATGAAATACGACATGTTGTGACATAAAGCTCCATGATATGATATGACATAGGCTTTTTTATGTTTTGACATAAAATATCTCCTAATAATGCACACTTTTCCACTCATTTTGATCAAATTTGATGCAATAAAATATGACAAATAATTATGAGCAATGTTGGTTGTTGATGTCATAGTTAATATTGCTGATGTTTAAGTTGATATTTTGCATGTTTGAATCAAAATAGCTATCCATACAGTTTCATAGGTAACAGCTTCAGTTCTGAAACAATAAGAATTGCTTATATCGTGACATAAACCTCTATGACATGTGACATAAAAAATTCTATGTTGTGGAATCCCAGTATCATATAATCCACTGTAACACACATCTGGCAGTGATTTACGTCTGGCAGTGATTTACCTATAACATACTGCTTACTCTAAGACAAAAAACAGACCACTGATAGTTAGTATGGGAATCAGTGGTCTGCTTTTTTTGTCTCAGGGCAAGCAGTATTTGAAATGGTGATAGAGTAAAGATGTAGTGAGACAAAGTCAGCATCAATATAATTATGTTACTGGATTTGCACAATGTGCATTTTGCATGCCAGTACACAAATATACTAATATATTTAATTTTAATCCAAGTAGTGAAACAATGGTTTTACAGAATTGCTCTGTGAGAAGATCCCTACATCGACATGTTATAACAGTGATTTTGTTCAATGCCAAAGCAGGGATTTTCCCAACAAGCTCATTTATCTCTTGGTTCACAACTTTTATTGCTTGGCTGATTACTTCATTAATAACAAGTATGCAAAAAGTTTGGAATTTTCAACTAGAGTAGGGACCATAGCACATTGATAAAGAGTACTGAAACAAGATGGAGTAGTGCATGATATTGAATCACAGTGAAACAATAAGAAGTGTTATATCCCTACTGTGCTTAAGATACCATAACGGAAATGCACAGTAGGGATATAACACTTCTTATTGTTTTGCTGCAATTTAATATCTTGCACTACTCCAGCTTGTTTCAGTACTTTTTATCGATGTGCTATGGTCCCTACTCTACTTGAAAATTCCAAATTATTTTGCGTACTTTTGTTAATTTTTTTTGTAAATAATAATTATTATGACTGGTGAACCCACGCATATTGCATCAAAAGAAAGAAATGGTGCCACACGCCCCAATTATATCAATTATCTTCTGAAAAGTAAAATATTCATTACGCTTCATTGTCAGCTATATTCAATCTGATACATAGCAGTACAAATCAAGAACTGTTTCAAAACACACCTCTGCAATCAAAGTAGCCACTATGAAAAATACAGACAATTTCCATTACGAAGGGAAGCCATCACGTGCTACCGCCAAATTGACACCTTTTGCTGTCAGCCAAGATGAATGGGATACAAAGGATGACCTGGTAAGTCCATGAAGAATGCGTTGTACGTATTGCGGTATGCCAAAAGGCACCTCTCGGGCTGAAGCAATGTCAAATAGTAAAAAAATCAAGCCCATAGTCTTAGCTGTTATCAAGCTATGCTTGTCTGAAGGAATCAGTCTGTCAGTTACTCAGTCAGTCAGTTACTCAGTCAGTCAGCAGAAAATTCTGTTAAATAAATATATATATTTTTAAATTCCATAGCAATTATTGAAAGTGTTTCGGATCAATCTGAAGGCTTGTTTAGGCTTAGTTTTGCCTAACCAATAATGGGAAAAGTGAGGCTGGTTTTGAGTGATGTTTTATCATGGGTCACACCCACACCTTTGTGGTCCCTACTATCATACTGGCCTTTTTGTTATAGCATACAGCTGCTAGGCATAAGGCTATTATGCTCCAAAAATTGAGCATTATGTTTTTGAGCAGTGCTCAAAAAATCCTCTATTATGCTTTTGAGAATTGCCCATTATTCCTAAAATTATGCCACCATAATTGGCCAATAATGCCAGTTTATTGCTGTATCAGGCCATTTCATTGATGTTTTTAAGCTTCAAATAGTCTTGAATTCTTTAGCTGGTTGCTGTATTAGAGTATTTCATTTCAATGTGACTGCTTTATTAGAGTACATAATATTCAGTGACTCTTCTATTAGAATTTCTGACTGCTCTATTAGAGTATCTCGATTTTTTTAACAGAATCGTGCAATCTGCAGATTTTCCTACTGTTAAAGCTTTATAATCACTTCAAAATGCTAGCATAATTCCTGATACCTATTATGCCCGAAATTATGCTGGCATAGTCACCACATCCCTAACAGCTACTATATATGTGTCTATTAAGGTGACTGCTATATTAGAGTATCCCTACTAAAGGGCATGTCACTATTCCTTATTTCACTGTGCTAAATACAGCTAAAATAATACAGGGATGAGGTCATCATCTTCAAGTAAATAGATTGTTGAGAAGTGTGGTCTCCATGCTTGATTGTTATTAATCAATCATGGGCATGGTCGTGAAGTTACATCTACCAGGTGGCCAGTACCTTTTACAGTAACATAAGTGCTTTAATACTCTTGTGGTGTCTAAAACTCCTACTAATGCCTCAATATTATACAAGTACACAGAAAAAATTGGAACTGGAGTAAATACCATAACACATTGATAAAAAGTACTGAAACAAGCTGGAGTAGTGCACGATATTAAATCACAGTAAAACAATAAGATCCCTACTGTGCTCAAGATACCATAATGGAAATGCACAGTAGGGATATAACACTTCTTATTGTTTTACTCTGATTTAATATCATGCACTACTCCAGCTTGTTTCAGTACTTTTTGTCAATGTTTTATGGTCCCTACTCTAGTTGAAAATTCTAAATTTTTCTGTGTACTTGTTTGTTAACTTTATTTTTTGTAAATAAATTGTTATAACTGGTGAACCCACGTATACCGCATCTGAAATGGCACTGCTCGCCCATATTATTGTCTGAAAAGTGAAGTATCCATTATGCTTCATTGTCAGCTATGCTCAACCCGTTACGCAGCATTTCGAATCATGAACTGCTTGAAAAGCACCTCTGCAATCCACGCATACCGAAAGAAAGAAATGGTGCCACACATCCCAGTTATACAATTATCGTCTGAAAAGTGAAGTATCCATTACACTTCGTTGTCGGCTATGTTCAATAGGGTAACACAGCAGTACGAATCAAGAACTGTTTGAAATGTGCCTCTGCTATCAAAATAGCCACTATGACATATACAGTCGATCTCCATTATGAAGGGAAGCCATCATGTGCTACTGCCAAATCGACACTTTTCACTGTCAGCAAAGATAAAGGAGGACACTGGTAAGTCAATGAAGAATGCATTGTACGTACTGTGGTATGCCAAAAGGCACCTGTCAGGCCGAAGCGATGTCGAACAGTGAAAAAATCAAGCCCATAGCTGCTATCGAGTTATGCTTGTCTGAAGGCATCAGTCAGTTAGTCAGTTACTCAGTCAGTCAGTAGAAAATTCCATTAAATAAATTATTTTTTAAATTCCGTAACAACTTGTTGAAGCGTTTCGGGTCGATCTGAAAGCTTATTTGGGCTTAGTTTCACCTAACCAATACTGCGTCATCATCATCAGGGGAAATTGAGGCTGTTTTTTGGTGATATTATTTCGTGGGTCATGCCTAATCCTTTGTGGTCCCTACTATACTGTAACTATCGTACTGTATGATTATGGCTTTGTTGCATGAAGAAGACAACAACCAGCCTGATTGAAGATAAAAGGAAAGATAAAGCATAAAGGGCACAAACCTGTAGGAATGCCAAAGGGGTGAGTTTGTTATTGTGGTGTAAAATGGTAGCTGTATGCTTCTTCATTTGACGTCATGCTTCTTTATTTGACCTCATGCTTCTTTATTTGACCTCCAGCCTTGTGAATGTGGTCAGGCTAGCTAGCGGGGAAATTAACATTCTGAGATTGAATCTGGTGGTAATCTGACAGAAATTTGCAAGTATTTATTGCTCAGAATACTATTATGCAGCATCAATACTGGAAGTATGAATGCTACATAATAACAAGTGTTAAATATTAACTCTTGATAATAGTATTCTGCATGAGCTAGTAATTATAGTTAAACCCTCACTACGAGTAGGATATTGTAGTTATCAACCCAAGACCAAGGCAAAGCCAAGGACGAGGTGTTGATAACTAGATATCCTACAAGTACAAGCGTGGTTAACTGGCTTCTATATCACACTTTGAATAGGCTTGTGTCAATTATGCTGGCATAATTTTTGGCAAACTAGTGGATGAAAACCATAAAGCATAATGCTGGAATAATGGGGCATAATTAGGAGCATAATGTGCAAATTTCTGCCACAATAAGTATAACTTCTGCTATAACAGTCACAAACAAAATTCAAAGGCTAACCTGTTTTGGATGGTGAATGAATCCTGATAACGAGTAGAAAATGTACTACTACTACTACAAATTTACATCCCTCGACAAAATGAATATTTTCATTGTGGATTTGAGCTTTATCAGTCATGTGCCAACTAGCACCAAGGCATGGCAAAGCAGTTTATTTTGAGCTTCAATCATTGAACTTGGTATTATACAACATGTCCCATTGTCTGATTTTGAATAAAATGTAATATTATTATGATGATTATGATTATTGGAAGCTCGATTGGAAAACGATATATGAAAGGTTAGTGTTGAGTGAACTTGAGTCAGATAACTAGTGAATGTCTGGACATTGAAAATAGTGCATGAGGTCTGGAGTGAGACTGTGGTTAATATCAAACTAGGAAAGCATTTAAAAAGATCGAAATTCTCTAATAGAACAGTCAAAAATTCTAATAGAACAGTCATCGCACAATGAGAACCTATATCGCTAATAATATGTTCTTGGCATGGTGATGCAAATGCAAGTTATATATTATACTGAGCAGTTGCTGTCCTTTGAATACTAAT
This sequence comes from Dysidea avara, assembly GCF_963678975.1. Classification (NCBI taxonomy): domain Eukaryota; kingdom Metazoa; phylum Porifera; class Demospongiae; order Dictyoceratida; family Dysideidae; genus Dysidea; species Dysidea avara. Next base: position 30,335,129 of record NC_089280.1, read on the forward strand.
TGCTACAACTCAGAAGATCAATCAGAAACGATGTAAATATAAGTATTTTATTTACATACAAATCTACAAAGATATTAGACAATAAAATCAGGGGCAGAACTAGGGGGTTTCTGAAGTTTCCAGAAACTGGTCAAGTGTATTCAGCTAATCAAAATTATATTTTACAGTGATTTGCAATGGTACAAAAGTTCAGGTCGAAATACTCTAATAGAGCAGTCAACCACTCTAATAGAACAGCCATATTTTCTTTTATTTCTCTTAAGAACTGTAAGTAGCTAGCTAACTACTTTATTTACCTGTGCCAACACAGTTAAAAAATAGTCCAAAATCTTATAACAGAGTGTTAAGATCTGAAAATCTTCCTGGGGGCATGCCCCAAGACCCCCAGAATAACATCCATGTCTGTTGTATGCTTCAAATGTCAAATTTGCTCTGTCCCTTAACTCTTTAGTCTGCACCTGATACTGTACCAGAAGCAAGCACAATTAAGCAGCCTACATTATACCTAACATAATTCTATTTTAAATTGCCAATATTGCTACCAGATTCAATTTTATTACACAATTTTCTGGAAAATCTTGTCCCCATACCCCCTAGATTTAAATTTGCATATAGCAAAAGTTTAAAAACCAGTCACCAAAATTCCTGGGGCCGCCCTTGAAAATGTCTGTAGCTTCTAAGGGACTATAGATATGCCCCCAGATCCCCTGCTCTAATATTCCTATGAACTCTGGAGTTCATCCAATTTCAAGCTATTGCTATTATTTGTATGTTGCAGTTGAAGTGATTTACATTGTATTATATATATGAAGAACTTCTTTGCACAAAGAAAAAAAACACAAAATAAAAGCATAATGCATTTCTGAAAAGCATAAAAACAAGCATAATAGGCAGAAAATTGGGGAAATGCCAAAAAGCATAATAGGCAAATTTTGGAGCATAATAGACTCAAGCCTAACTTTGAAGCAGTCAAGTTCACAAACGTGTCAATAAGGGTAGATAAGCAAGTCAGTTGTTTATAGCTTCAATTTTTGCTGGACTTTGTAGTTTTATAGTGGATATGGCTTCAAAGTTTGCTTGAATATGTAGTTTTATAATGTTCCATTTGTTTTGATTGCACTTCTTTCAACTGTATGTGTAAATAAATGCTGTCTTCCATATGTGGACTGGGATAGGAGTTAGTAAAATGCGGAATATGCGGAATACGGAATAACAGAATTGTGGAATAACGGAATAAGCAAAATTCATCTTTTGCAGATTGTACAAATACTTATATACTCTATAGTAATCGTACTTGATATACCTTGTAACAGCTCTGCATGGCACGCCATGGTGATGGATAAATGGCAGCTGGGCGAGCATTAAATAGGATGAGCACACAACCAATCATCCTTTCAAATACTACTGAGCTAGAAAACAGAACAGTAGTACAAGATGCATGTAGGCTATACTAAAGCACAAGCATAGATCTAAATAGTTATATGAATATCCATTATGAAATCCAGTGCTTGAAATAATGGTGGGAAATCTGACATTTTCTGACCAAAGTTGGTGTTTGTCCAGGAATGCTCCATTTTGGTCGAACATAATGTCCTGCAATCATAACATACTCACTCTTGCTAGAAAATTTCATCCAGATAAAGATTCGATGACAGTGTTTCAAGGCTTAATATCCAAGCAAGTTTGTACAAATGACCGATCAAATATGCTTTTGTTCAGATACTATGTCCAAGCGTTCTGCCTGCTTATTCCAACCACTGTAAAGCTATGATATAAACACTGCTGGTGTGTGGTATGCAAAGTATGACCATCATCTCCAGAGAATTTCTTGTCACATTAACTAAGGTGGGATTGGAGTCAGCAACTCTATTTAGAATAGGTACTGTAGTTGTTTAAACTGAAAACAGTTACACTACTCCTAACTGTTTAATTAGAGTATATGACTGTTCTATTAGAGTATCTCAATCTCTAAATGTAGAAGAGCTCTAACCCACTTAGTTTCCCATGTCCCCTTGTACTATGCCTATATATGGGTAGCAATTCCATGGACAGATTTGGATATATTATGCAAAGACATAAACTGCGCCAGAAATGTTTAAATATGTCCAAAAAGTGTCTAGCTATGTACAATGGCCTACACTGTGAAACAATTCTGGGACACTGATACCTTGGCTCTGACCTAAATCTAACCCTGCATAAAGGTGACTTTCGTCATGTAAGATATCTTTACAATGATTTTAAATTGGCATTCTAGGCAGCATGCATCATTTTAGGGGCAATCCCTACTTAAACAGTACTACCATACTGTTTAATTGATAACAGTTTACTCCTTGTTTCCCATTATACCAAAATGTAACCAAGTAAGAGCCTAGTGCAGCACATTATCAGTCCAATTTTCATACAGATCAAATTAAGAACAATGAGGTATGCACGATTTTGAAAATTCATGAAACAATTTGTTGTCATGCCTACAGGGTAATCCACTTGACAGAATAACTTGAAAATCAGTCTGTACTGGACGTAACTATCATGGTGCAAACCTTTTGTGGTTTGAAAGTACTAATAGTATAAACTAAGGATATATAATGCAAAAACCAAACATGTGAAACAACCATGATCAAGATACTCTAATAGAACAGTCACCAATAAGTATAAACATGCTCAAAAAATATTGGAAAACTTTTCCCCTCGGTTCACACCAGGGACCTCCATACCTATATTCCCAACTCTTTTACCTCTCTGTCACTGCTATCAGTTGCTCACCTCATGTTTCTGTATGATTGAACCACTGTTAAGTGAATTGTAACTATAAGTCATTTGTAAGATTTTTTGTGATTATCTCTCCTTTTGCATTTGTCTGTTTTTTGTGTGCTGTTAGTTGGTAAGTTATGTATTTTTGTATTGTATGTTTTTGTTGTACATATGTGTGCTCCAGTAGGGAAGAACAGTTCTGCTGACTTAAATTAAAAATCAAATCAATCAATCAAATAATAAATGAAAGTTCTAGTTTAGTACACTAGAGTGGTAAAGTTTTATAATCTCATAAATCTATCAGAGGAAATTCTAGATTGTTCTAGAACATTCTACACTGTATGTGCATTGTATTAGAAATGATCAGAAAATTGTATGCTCTATTTGAGTACTACAAATAGGCCATATCAAGACACACAGTAGTATGTTGTGGGGCCAAGTACAGCCGGTGTGGACGTGCACACAACAGACAAGCTAGCATGTATTTTACAGCTTGTTTTACAGAACCTAGAAAACACTATGTTTCACATACTGAGTGCCTGAATAGTAATAATTAGTTAACCATTTTTGCTGTAGAAGGGTAGGGCACCTCCCATTCCATATTTCCGCCCAGCCATCACTGAGATAAGCATCTTCAAAGTCTGCCTTGTTTTCTTTGTAATTTTCTTCTTAATCTTCATCTTCAATCAAGTCACCGTGGCTATGTAGAGAGTTAATTCAGCTACAAAAAAAAGTCTCCTTGTAGAGCATTCTATCTTGTAAAATAACCCCACACATCTCACTGTAGATAGTTTAGCTATACATAACACCCTGTACAGGATTCAGTTGTGTAACAATTCACTCTGATAGCTACATGATAATCCTTTTACTCAGTTTCAAATTTACAATCAATACATAGATTCACACAAATAGCAGTCTCTTCGATGTAACGAAAAAAAAGCCTCGAATCCTTCCATAAGCTGGCTTTGGGGCTTGCAATTACAAAAATAAGTGATATCTAATAGCCAAGCTATGAAAAAAGGGTACAGCCCTCTAAAAAGGCCAGGGTGAAAAGATTAGGAAACAAAGGTTTCGAGGGTCGCACCCTTTTGGTGTAGATTGTCTAATGATTGATCTTGGAGATTGCTAGAGTCAATCTTCGTCCTTGCTCCAACCCTCCATCAATCCAGCTTTGTGTCTGTGTCAAAAAAATTGGACTTACTGTCATGAGCAATAAGACCAGTTTCCTAGATCCAGTCTATATAAATTGTGTAATTTCTATTCTACAGCTGTGTTCCCATTGTTTTGGAGGCATCCACAAAATCAGTCTGTTAATAACAATGACAAAGTGACATTTGATTGTTTTGCTAATGATAGTGATTCAGTAAATATCACATGGGAAAAGGACAGAAGATCATACACTTCAGGTGTTACACAAGTTACACACAGTAATGGAGTGAGTAGTAGTTTAACACTGAACAGAGCTAGAGTAGCTGATAGTGGCAAGTATCGGTGTAATGCTACTGATGTTTATGGATACAGTAGTACATCTAAGGAAGCTGAGTTATTAAGTAAATTGTTCTTTGTGTTTGTTAAGCTCAGAATCTATTACTCTTTACTTACAGTTCTCCCACTCATCCTCACCAACCCTGATGATGATACTGTATTCATTGGCCAGTCAACACAGCTCACTTGTAGAGCACTAGGTACTGACATAGTCTACCAGTGGATGAAGGATGGTATAGTAGTGTCTGGTGCTAACTCAAACATGTTGAGGATTACTAACATAAAAGAATCAGATGAGGGAGTGTACAAGTGTGTGGTTAGAAACAGAGGTGGTCAAGTTGAGTCTACTGCAGCAACTATCACAGTATATGGTATGTGATTAATATCTGTTTGCTGCATATGGCATTACTGTCACAATACCATACAGGTCCACCCATAGTACAGGAACTACCACAACAAGTTCATGTAGTGTTGGGTGAAGAGTTTCAGATTACATGTACTGCTACTAATGATCAGGATGCTCCAACTATCTTGATGTTCTCCTGGAAGAGATTAAGGGAACAAGTTGAATTAAACAAAACAGCAACTGATGAGGATGATAGTCGTACAGCTTCTTCCACTCTTCATATCAGTAGTGTCACTGAAAATGATGATGGACGATATAAGTGTAGTGTAAGCAATGATGGTGGAAGTGCAGTTACAACATTTAGACTAATAGTTGAAGGTTTGTATTATTAATTGTTAGTCATTATACTATTGACTAGTTTATTACAGTACCATCATCACCTCCTGTATCATTTAACATCATCCATGTAAATGTTAGTTCATTTCAGCTGACATGGAACCAACCTCATAATACATATGGTGAAATTTCTTATTACACTGTAAGTTTTATATCTTCCTATTTATTATAGGAGTATAAAAGTTGTCCTTGCTGTTATAATTACATGTATAGGTATACTACAGTGACAGTGACCAACCAGTACAGGTGGTCAATGTTACCAACTTCAATGGTAACTACACTCTTGACAACCTCAAACCATACACAGAGTACAGTGTATATGTGACAGCAGTCAGGTTGATAGGAACTACTGGTAGATCACTGGAGGGGGAGAAGAGTGAAACAGTTTCTACAAGAACAATAGCTGGAGGTTTGTAAACTTGTAGGATTTTACAGCAATAGCAATTACAATAAAAATGCAGAACCAGTCATCTTTGCATCATATGAAATTGGTAAGCTGGACCAAGTCATAATAAACACAAGAAGTTTTGAAAGTAATGATACAACATTTGTCATTGACTTACCAGTCATTAGCATGGAAAATGGACCATTCAGGTTAGTGTACATCTATACCTAGTCCATCAGTGTTCAAGAGTTATTTTTTCTGTGTGCAGTCATCTTTATATCATTGTGGCAGTCAACGAAAGTGTTACTAAAAATATTGTGGAAATACCAACTAAAGATCTCCTGATAGAATCAATGAAGACATCTCCATTATTCTATGTGGCTGCTGTGGTTAATGCTATTCAGTATGTACCTGGTTATAGGATGAGCTACATCCTGGGAGCTGGTGATAACACTACTGATCCTGATGGTCTTGTGTTTTATAACAGAGAAGTGATAAAGAAAACATACCTGTACTTCTTCCGTGTCTTCTCACCTGACAGTTCCTTAGAGGTAATTAAATTTCCTAATAACAGAACAGTATTAATTTTATACCATTGTAACCTAGCATGAAATTTTCACAACAACCAGTCCTCAACCAAGTAAGAGAATACATATACACAGCACATGTGATAGGTTGATATATATCTGCTTAAATATTACAAACTATTGTTCAGCTTACTATAGTACTGAATTATATTGTTTAGTATTCCGACTGCAGCAGAGTGCTGATACCAGCAGTGACAGCAGTAGTGATAATGAATCCCTTGTGGTAGCAATTGCAGTGCTGGCTGTTCTACTGATGGTTTCTTTAGTGTGCCATGTTGTCTTTCTTGTTTGGATGTTTAAACATTTGAAACAAAAGCTAAGTAATGAAATGAAACCAAAGTAAGTGTAAAGCTATGTTGATTGCCACTGTAATCATGTTATTATGCCTATCAGTTCCAGAGATACAAAACATGATAGTGCTGCTCCAGAACCAGCATATGAGTTGGTGGATAAGTCAAATGATTTAAAACTAGAGAAGAATCCGGCATACTCAGTCAGTGCTTCTCAAGAAAGCTCAGAAGATCACCACTACGATGTTATTCCTGCTAGCCATCGTACCAAAGCTAAATAAACACATTATAATAAGTTTTTTGATAGCTATAGTGCAAGTTTTGACTTTGACTTTGGTTTGTTTTGACTTAAGTAAAGAATAGGTATAGCTGCTCGTGCCCCATGAGTTAGTATGTCAACTGTTTGCAGAATTCTAGATATCCCTGAACATTCTATTATTTTATATGTAGTGCTAGGTATACTGTATAGTTGTCAATGGCAACTTGCTATATAGACAACCATGCATTGTTCATCACAGTGCTTCTGCAGGTCATTTTCCCCATTTTTAAGTTGATATTATTTGTACCATAAGTTTAGATGTGGGTGCTGAAACATCTCAATTTAAATATTTTTACTAGGAGCTAATAGAAGTTACACGTGTAATTTTATCTTGTTATAGACATAAGGAAAAACAAGGAAAAAGGAAAAAGTTTCAAAAAACATGTTTTATGAGTGATTAAAGTTTAAAATGAAATACTCTAATAGAACAGTCAACTACTCAAATAGGACATCCAAAAATTATATTAACTATAAGGGAAAAGTGTGAGCTAGAATTAAACCTCTTCTTGACATGCATTGTGCACTGCTACATATCTCACCATTGTGCTAAACATCCCTCCACACCAACTGTTTAAAGAAATTTTTGTCTAAATATAAAACTCAATTCTTTATTGGTGCTTTTGAAAACCTATTCTGATCTATATAGCTGTTATTATTAGTTTTAACTATGAACTGGTAGTTGCTTGGGTTCCTATTGTAGCAATACATAACTTATTCAAAAGTTCTTACAAGTAGCTAACAGGGTTACAGCGTCTAGGGGCTGTACCCCAAGACCCCTGCTACTACCTGACTGTACCTACATGTAAATTTCATGTGAAGGAATACATATCAGCTCATACAGAGCTATATTTTGCAACCAAAGCTCACCATTCCCTTGAATTACAAAATTCCATTGGAGATATGTTCTAAAATAACCACAGTATAAATTGAGTTGGACCACCATAAAAGGGCAATAATTGCCCTGGTGAAAATATGTAAATTAAATGTTTGTATAACTTTAGAGTATAACCACTGTTGGAGACCAATAATATCATAAGTGACTCATCACAATGCATATGTGACTTATTTAATAATTATATGACAAAATTCAGTCTGCCAAATTCAATCCCAGAAGACTTAAGTTTTCCTGTAGGAGAGGGGGGGTGGCATACTCTAGACCCCCTAGATAAAGCATGCTCTGCAATACTTCAAACAGTTATCTCTCCACTATATATAAACTTTTGCTCCTGTTAGCACCCTTGTGAAATCCTGGATCCACCCCTGTTTTAGCTACCCATGCAAAAAACTTACAAAAACTATGGCTAATTTGTTCCAATGAAAGACCATAAAAATTCCTTTTGTATTTACGAAATAACTTATAACCTAAATATTTTGAGGGGCATGCAAGGTTAAGCAATGTTGTATTAGCAAAGTTGACATCCTATTACTACTAAGCATATATGCTTTTAAAAACATTGCTGTGTATAAGGACAATTGTGGGTTGCTCTTTGTCAGCACATTATAACATTTTACATGCATCTAATTAACCTTTATATGAAAGTGACTTCACTCTTTGGAAAGTAAATTATTGATGAACTTGTCTGGCTACATACAGTAGCACTTGTACGTATCTACCAATTGTAGATGTGACATTATTTATTAAATTACTTAGGACAATTGCAGCACAGTTGAGATTATATTAGGTCATAAAACTAATCATATACAAATTAAACTAACTTAAGCAAAATGCTACTAACAAAAAACGATAAGTTTGGTTTCATATAATAAACTGAAATTCCATTATTTTCCACTGAAAGATTGTTACAAATACTCTCAGATTCACCTTTAAAGGGCCTAATTTTCAAACATTTCCTGGGGGGCATGCCCCCAGACCCCCCCCCTAGGTTGGCATACTTCACATGCTAGTGTGTGAAACACACTAATGTAGTCACTATATATATTCCAAATAGCTAATTTGATCATGGATACAACATGATCTTACAACTAGGCCTTGTGAGAAGGATGGGTATCTTCTAATGTCTGGCTAGTTACCTTTGTCCCTTAGCCCTCCTTTCAAAAAATCCTAGATCCGCCCCTGAAACCACCTACAGAGTAACCTGTTTGTAGCTGAACTCTACAGGTGACTTCTTTCTAGCTGATCTCTCTACAGGGTGGCTTGTTTGTAGCTGGATTTTCTACCAGGTAACTAGCTTGTAGCTGAACTATCTAGAGGGAGATTTGTTTGCAGCTGAACTCTCTACATGGTGGCTTGTTTGTAGCTGAACTCTCTGCAGGGGGATTTTTTTGTAGCTGAACTTTCCACAGGGTGATTTGCTTGTAGCTGATCTCTCTATTATGTGACTTGTTTGTAGCTGAACACTCTACTGGGTGACCTGTTTATAGTTGAATTCTCTCCAGGTGGCTTGTTTCTCTGCCCCACCCTGTTTGCAGCTGAACTCTCCACAGGGTGATTTATTTGTAGCTGAGCTCTCTACAGGGTTACTTTTTTGTAGCTGATCTCTCAACATGATGCCTTGTTTGTAGTCTCAGGTGACTAGCTTGTAGCTAACTCTCTACAGGGTTATTTGTTTGTAGCTGAACTCTATACAGGGTGATCTGAACTCTCCACAGCTTGATAGCTAAACTCTCTACTGGGTGACTTGTTTGTAGCTGAATACTTTACAAGTGGCTTGATTCTATATAGCTAGCTGATCTGTCTACAAGGTGGCTTGTTTGTAGCTGAACTCTCCACAGTGTGATTGTTTGTAGCTGAACTCTCTACTGGGTGACTTGTTTGTAGCCAGGATAATTTGTTTGTATATAGCTGAACTGCCTACAGGGTGACTTGTTTATATATAGCTGAATTCTCTACAGGCTGGCTTCTTTCATTCCACAGGGTGATTTGTGTGCAGCTGAATTCTCTACGGGGTGACCTGTTTGTAGCTGAACTCTGCAGGTGACTTCTTTCTAGCTGATCTCTCTACACAGTGCCTTGTTTGTAGCTGAATTCTCTATCAGGTGGCTAGCTAGTAGCTGAACTCTTTACACGGTTATTTGTTTGTAGCTGAACTCTCTACGGGGTGATTTGTTTGTAGCTGAACTCTCCACAGCATGGTTTGTTTGTGGCTGAACTCTCTACTGGGTGACTTGTTGTGTAGCTGAACTCTCTACACAATGACTTGTTATGTAGCTTAACACTCTAATACAGTAATAGACTAACTTACTAATGATGCTGAATGCTCTAATAGCAGGGGCGGATCCAGGACCTGTCAAGGGGAGTGGCACAAACAGGCAAGTTGTAGGTGGTTAGGGAGAGCCAGATCCCGTTGTTAGTTGCTGTATTTTTGAAGCAGCAAATAATACACCTCTTTGTAGTATGGACTGTTGATTTATACCATTTTGGCCTTTGCAGATATAGTCGTGAAGTCTTTAAAGCTGTTTAAAAGGCTCTGAATGTCTTAAACAACAGCAACACGATAATTATTTTAGAGGCGCTTAGTACGCACGAAGGTGCTGGGCGACAATTTCATAGTTAGTTTTACTTTGGTTTGCTTTAGTTTCAGGTGGATTCGTAATCAATGCTAGTAAAATGTTATAATTTCATGAGTTTTATAAGCTGGCATAAAGTTTGTATTTTAATCAGAAGTATGGCTCCTCCACAAGAAGGGGGGGCATTTGCCCCAAACACCCCATCCTGGATCCGCCATTGAATAGGGTGACTGTACTATTAGAGTATCTTGATCACGCAATTACTACGTGCACATAGTTGGATTTTGTATTATAACTAGATGGCTTTTCTCCAATTTTCTATTCTACTGCAAGGACGTTCCATGATGATTATTCCATCTACATACTGGTTTTCAGCTCACTCTTCTCAGCAGTTTGCCTGGTAAGAGGGAGTTTTTTGTTCATGAAACTCGACCTCATAGGTTGGGTTTTGTGCCATATCTCCATGGTCCAGGAGTGTAGCCAGGATTTTTGAAGGGGGTTCAACAGCAGTATTGAGTTACCAGAAGCAGGGGTCAGGGTCTGGGGGCCCAGCCACTGAGAGACTTTCAATATTTCAATGAATCAAAACTCAGCAAATTGCTATATTTTATACAAAAAATACAGTACATTAATTTTAATGCATATAGACTAAGTGCCTCTGGGATGAAGCTAGTACTAGATAAAGCTACCTAGTGGAAACAGACAGCATAGTGACACATAATAAATTAGACATCTGTGAGTGATAGTTATCCCACTGGTATAATAGGATTGGAACCATGAGTCCACTGATACAAATGGAATGATTTACAATCAAAACATTTTAACTACAAAATTAATGTGCATAGTATGGATTCATTTTGCATGCTCAATTAGTGATAAATTACTGGAGTTCTATATCTTTAAACACTGCACACCAAAGCTATTGTCTATAGTAGCATAATGCCATGCTCAGTTTTGCATTTAGTGTTATAAATAAATATTTTCAACTCATTTTTTCAAGGGGTTTACCCTGCTGGCATGATCTTATTTTATGCAAATAATTGGTCATAATTCCATGATTGTTCATCGAATTCTCACCTAATGTGGTACTCAGATTCGCTTTAATGAGCACTTAAAATGTGCCAAATTTCAGCTTGATTGGAACACACATTTGTATTTTACGGCATATTTTGCAAAGCATGCAAAAAGAAGTAGAAGAAAACCAAGAAGAAGCCAGAAACTTTGGTCTCTCGTATCTCAGAAATGGCTGGGACGAATTTCTTCTTTACCTTCCCTTACCTGGTGGCCACTTCTGTAGCAAATGTAGTTCTAATCGGATAAGAAATCACAGAGCTATACACAAATGTGAAAAATCACGTTTTTTTTTCTTCCTGTCTGTCACTATACTCACAGTATGCTTCTTGGGCCCAGTGCTTGAATTGTAAATTTATATGAGGGTATACTATCAAGGGCAGATCCAGGATTTTGCTAAGGGAAGGGGGAGCACACAGGTACTGAAAACCATTCCACAGTGTGCAAAGCACACTCTGCAAAATGCAAAGCATGAGCTTTCTAGAGGGGTCTGGGGACATGCTCCTCCAGGAAATTTTGAAAAATTAACATTCTGAGATTGAATTTGGTGGCAATATTGACTAAAATTTGTTGATAGTTCAACACTGGAAGAATGAATGCTAATAGTATAGCTACTGAGCTAAAAAGCCAAATAATAGCTATAGTGTAAAGACCTAGCTAGGCTGCTCCCCATAGAATTAACATTCTGAGATTATAATATTTTATTTGGTGGCAATTTTGACTGAAATTTGCTGAGTTCAACACTGGAAGAAGTATGAATGCTAATAGTACACTGTAGCTATATACTGAGCTACATAACAGATCTAGAATTAGTTAGTATAGTATAAGATTTCCTCAAATAATCAACTTTTGAGATTGAATTTGGTAGTGATTTTGAAATGTTCAATGCAAGAAGCATGAATACTATAATAAAGTCTATAAGGAAATTTTGAAAAATTTACTTTTTGAGAATGATATTGGTGGTAATTTAATTTTGACTGTCATTCACGAGAAAGATGAATACTCTTTGCAGCATCTAGCTATACGTAAAGATGGTAACCCAATTTATGATTTACTGAGAATAAGCCAAGGTGGGAACGTTTTTTTATCCAGCCACATTTCCGGTTCCAACTAGGTAAATGTGTCACTGTTAGTTGGTACTTGCTCTGTATATACACTACCATCATTATATGACTCTTCTTCTTAATTTGCTACATTTCATCATCATCAGCTGATTCATCACCAATTACTTCCTTGGTAGACACATGCAGTCTACAGTAGAGGGGTAGAATCTGCATTGCATGCAAAATTAACTAACACTTGTTTAATTCTAATTAATGCACACCTCACGAAAGGAATTTTTGAGGATTGTGGGATTAGCTTCCTTGGGGGATCAATTGGCTCGAGAGTCACGTAAGAATATGTATTACTATGTAGCAACTAATGTTTCATGGATGTTCTTTGTTGAAGGTACTATAGCTCACACTGTAGCAACCTTATAGTTATACTTAGCTAGGCTATCAAGGTATACTAATTTACAAAAATTGTTATCAAGGTATACTTCGTATACCCCCGTATACCCTCAATTCGAGCACTGCTTGGGCCACACCATACACTACTGTGTGTCTTGATTCCGTAACAGTGATTTTTGTCATGCAAGATGGTTTTAGGAGAAGTTTTAAAGGTCGCTTACTTCATTTTAGGGGGATCCCTACTTAAACAGCACTACCGTACTGTTTGATACATTATACGCTGTTAGTCGGTCATTGCAATTTATAGGGGGAAAACATACAAAAAGGTAGCTAAAAAAGCTGGGTTCAAGCCACCAACCGCCTCTAGATCTGGAGTGTCATGCCTTATCACTGTACCGCTGCTGCTTGCTGCCAACATCTCTTGTTTTTGCATTATTTTAATGTTACAAAAGTGACCCGCTGAGCGAAAACCGGCCGTTTTCGCAAAATTCTATTTTGCCATAAAATTGGATTTATGTGCAGGTAAAAATACGTGTGCTACATGAAAAATTTACGCACGCTTAATCGCATTCATTCACACTGAAATTAAGTTCAAATCAATAAAAGCTATATATCACTGGATTTGCATGTTTATGGAGAGTAAGAAAATCATTGTTTCGTGTTCGCACAGCAAAGGATACGTGAGTTATGGGCATTCATTTACGATTCAGTAAAAATAACATTCACCGGCATCATTTCTTAGTTTGAGTGGCCTTCTTTGTCAACACGAAGGAGTACAAGAAAGCACTATACCTTGATTGATTTGCCAGTTCGTGGTGCACAGATTGAGCCAGGTCCCATCTTTACAGCTTGGTTCAATCGTGAGTTATGATCAATTATCTAAGCGCCTGTAATTTATTTCCTGTATTGTTGCTGTACAAATCGAGTTTATCACTGTTCCAACTGTCAAGCGTTATAACTCCAAGACCATTCATCATAAAAGGCTGAAACTGTGGCTGTCCATGGCCACTCTTTTGTTATTATAGATTACAGAGATGCATTAAAATGGAATTTGAGGAATGTGCAAAAATGGCCAGTTTTTGCTCAGCCGGTCACAAATAATATATACCTAACTAGCTAATACTCTAACATTTTAATGTTATCTAATCCATACTCTAACCTAACAGTTACAAATGATGCCCTAATTGCATGTCCTAACCCTAGAAGCACTGTTGTAGTTCCATGGAACCCCTTGAACCCCCAGGATTTGCCCCTGATTAGGAAAAGCACTCCTAAGATTAGGAATGGTGTTTCTAGGGATAGGATGCACAATTAAGACTAGGGCATTGTTTGTAACTGTTGCATTAGCAGTGTTGGGAGTAACGCGCTACTTATGTAACGCGTTACGTAATATTATTACTTTTATGGTAACAAAGTAATATAACGAAATACGCTATAAAAACAGGTAATATAACGCAAGCTACTTACTTACAATTGTAACGCGTTACCTAAGTAATATAGTTACTGTAACGAATCTAATATTACGTAATATTATTACTACAAGTAACGAAGATACTAATCTCGTTAGTTATCCTCTGAGTAATGCTCAGCCACAGCGAAGTAACGAGGCCTACTGAATGAAGCTTATTCACCAGCTTCTTACCCGCTTCTTACTTATAACCAAAATTTGCATATTGTCCAACAGCGCAATCATGTCACGTGATAAGGTGGTAGTTTCACACGTGACAGCTTAAGGCTGTGGACTCAAAGTAATATAATATGTAATATTATTACAGTTACTTTATTTTATGGGTAATATGTAACTGTAACTAAATAGTTCAGTTGCAAGTAATATGTAATATGTAACTAGTTACTTTTACAAAGTAACTTGCCCAACACTGTGCATTAGAGTATTCATGGGTTAAATATATTTATTTGTAACATCTATATAGTGCAAAAACGAGAAGTTGGCAGCAAGTAAAATCAGTTTATCAGTCAAATACAGTACCCAATACAAACTCTCATTTACCTTTCGTACTGCAAAATCACTTGAACTGCTACCCATAATCTTTATATGTAATATGCACCTCTAAACATAATTATCATTTTTATGCTTTCAGTTACTTCTAAAGACTTCAGTTGCATGTCTAAATACCTAAATGGTAAGATTTAACAGTGAAACAATGCTAGAGAGTAATCATTTGCTATGAAATATTACTGCTAGGTATAGTGTGTACAAGTTGAGTTGGATCCTGAAAAACAGCTAAAAATGAAAAGTGGATTTTTTTTCTCAAATGGATTAACATTTCAGTCACCAAGGTGTCAACAATAGACTCATGTGGTTTGGCTCCATTACTAGTTCAGGAGATGGTTGTAATAGACGCTACACTTTATGGCTTCCCCATAGGAAATGTATGGTGAAAACTTAGATTGACTGTAAATATTGTGTCAGGCATTTGAATGAAAAGAATTTTTAGCAGGTCAAGCAGTGGTACAAATGACCTAAATTTCAAGACTGTGTGTAATTGCATCCATGAGTTATTACATGTTTTGAAGATCCAACTTAACACGTACATACTATAGTTAGACTGAAGTTGCAATTACCATGTTCCAGAATGGAACCCCTTTTGATCCACCCTTGCTAAGTCTAGGGAAGCTTTTTGTAATCCTAGGAGCACTATTCCTAATTCTAGTAGTGTTGTTCTTAAACCTACAAGTGTGTTTCTTAACCATCATAATATTCATGCAACAAAATTAATGACTGGTTAAATAAATATGTGCACCAAGACCAGTCGCCGGTGACCAGTAAACTATGCACTTCATAAACTATACATAGCTGATTAATTTCCTATTCAGAAAGAGATGTATTACCTGCCATGGGTGTCTGGTTTTAACATTAGTTAGTAACTGAATATTCTATTTCCCTGCAGATGATACTGAGTCATTCACACTACTGTGATTGGAGCTAAGATTGCAGCCTCTTTGGGAGAAAGGAAAGAATGTCAAGAGTGAAGAGCTATGTTAATTCATATAATGATACAAGATGGTCTAGGTGAGTCGTGCAAGGAATCCATTGAAGTAGACTGCACAGATACAATAAAATGGCTAAAGGATGAAATCAGTAAGACAATGAGAATTAGGCTTCTACCTGTTATACCATTCATCCAACCTTTTTGTTTGATTTACGCTGGTAGGAGCCTAGTAGTTTTGGTATTCAACATGATTGTACAGTATATTTACTTAGAGCTGTTCCTGGTGGAGGTAATGGCTGGTGTCTGGGAGCAAAACTTGGCATAACTTGCTCAAATTCAAGGAAGTGTGTACAAGCCATCTATGAGTCTCCTACCAAGTTACATGAAGTGGTTGCGCAGAGAAGTGATGCATGGGAGGTTGTCTGACAGGCATTCAACATAGATGATGGTGTAAAGGACCAGATAGAGGATAACAGTGCTGACCCATCCATCAGACTAACAGATGCAGTCCATTACTTGTACCATCAGAGTCACTGGTGGCATCAATTAACATGGCGTGATGTGATAATAAAAGTAAAAGCAGTTGATATTGATTTAGCTGAGGTCATTGAGCAGTCTGGACTAGTAGACAACAATCAAAACACGTGTCTAATAATGTAAGATTTAATGTATATCATTGTATAATTTTGTGTATCTGTTTGCTACATATAGTGTGTTGGTATGACTCAGTGTCGGTGCTACTTCTAAGACCCGAATGGAGCAATGGAGTATTTAAATCTACTTAGATTAATACCTACACATAATACTTGCCCAGGGCTAGTCATGGATTTTTCTGCACCTTTTCAAACATACTTAATATAAACAGGCTGTAGGACCAGGTGTCCTGTAGATCTTCAGCACTTGTGTTGTAAAGCCTTAATAAATAAAATAATAAAAAAAATAGCACTTGTGCTGTAAAGCTTCAATAAAAAAATAAGTGGATATTGCCCTGTAAAAGGAGTGCACATCAATTTTGTCACGAATTGATTACATGAACACTGTATACTTACAAATAAAAAGTTATAGTCCAAGCACCAGTGCTGCACTAAACAGTCTGTACAGATTTTTGGTCCAGCCACCAGTGTACAGTGAAAAACCAACCCTTTTCCAATCACAGCAAAATCGTCCCTCTTGACAGTCCTTTTTCCCTTGCACACCATGCGACGCCATTCCATCGAACCCAGACAAAGGAAAATCATACCTGGGCACTGCTGCTTCATAAAATTGTCCATTGCTATAGTTTAAAACTAATATAATAATCTCTCTCTATAGTAGCTAAAAAGTTAAATTTTCACACTATCTGGATGAAATCTTGTACACAAAACAGTAGCTTGTTTTAGTATCCATAAACTCCCATGCACTAATGTTTGTATCTCGGAAAGGGCCTACTTCGATGATATTATAGTTGTTACACTTCTGTTCTCGGCTCTGCCTTGGACATGTGTAATAACGATATCACTATTGTAATGGGATAACTACAATTGCTTTAGCCTCATAGTATAACTAGCTTGTGTATTCTTGGCCACCATTGACTCAAAAATACATAAAGTCCATGTTGGGACCCCACTTTGTACTTAACAAAAGAAAGGTTGAAAAGTTCAATGTACAGCCACTCAACTATAACAATTATAATTGGTGGCCCCTAGATGAGTAGGTGTATAATTCAGTGAAATCAGAGTTAAAATAACTGTTTGGAATTTTGTATAGTAAGATTAAACCTCTTAAATGTCTATGTGACAATGAGGGCAATGCCAATGTCCTGTAGTAGTAATTAAACATCATTCCAGACGTGCACATAACATTGTCTGAGGATGGATATTTTTGGATAGTGGCTCTCCAAGGTCACTGCAGCCACACAACATAACCAAATCTTTTCATATATTCTATGCATGGAGGTTATGGTCATAGGTCTTTATAATAGTGTAATAAATGATCAAGTCTTGTTGCTTTTCTAGGAAATGTTGCATCCAAAAGTACATGGTTATGATTATGATTTTGTACAGGTAAAGGCACAGCCTGTATACTCAATCAATACATAAATATACAAAATAAATCTTGAAATCTAGTAATTTATAATCTATAACAATGATTTAGAATTACAATTTACAGTAGCTGCAGGCAGTCATTAAATATTCTATTAATTTCATCTACACAGTTTTGCCACCTTCCCATTCAACTTGGAAGCTATTGCATGTGTGGTAGTAATTTATAGAGCTAACCTTGAGCTACCCCAGGATATAAGCATATTAGATTTTTATTAACTGGTATTGTAAATAGCCCCTTTTCCTAGAAGTGGTAACATGATCAAATGTCAGGTGCAAAAAAAAATCATTTTATTTTTGGACCTATCAATTGGTTATGATATTATTGGTATATTTTCTGGGTTTCAGTAAGGCACTAGTTTAAAAGGTTTTAATGAAGCAACTGAAGCACAGGTATAGGTTTTTTTGTAAATTCTGAATGGAAGTAGTAGATAGCTATGTATAGCTGCATGCAATGCATAACTAGCAACATAAGGCCGCTCTTCTTACTTAACAAAATAGTGGAGGTCAGCAATAAACTGCAACAGTATGCAAACCCAAGGCAAGATCTCTCTACTGCTTAGTTGCATGACTGTTCTATTAAAGTAGTTAACATTGGGCATTTTCTTGTTAACTTGGTACATGCAGGTGCATGTAGAAATACTGGTATGTAATATCCAAATGTTATAAATATAATCCTCTCAAGCTAACTCAATTGCAAACAAGAGTTGATGTCTACTAATACTCCTTCCTCCCTCGAACAATTATTCAATGGAACTCTCTACAAACTCCTGGCATTGACACAATTGATCTCGAAACATTTAAGAACGCTGTAAGTAATATGTGATTGTAATTCTCAATAGTGTATTGCTTCTAGTGGGCTTTGTTAAGTAACATAATAATAAGCATAGTGAAATTTCATAAGTGAACTGTAATTACGTAGTGTATGATTTAAAGACTGTACAAAACGATCATACTCAGTATTAGTTATTTACAATGAAGAGGAATATCAACAAAGCTTTTTAGCTTTATTTTTTCTTGGAACATGTCATACATGTTGGGCCTTAGACACTATACCTAACTACTGCATGCACAAAAAACTATATATAGATTCCCTGTTACAGCCTGGTTAGATAACATATGTAACCAGCTAAAGCTTCGAGAGCATTATAACCTCTGTTTATGGGAGCAAGACTGTTTCATTTGCACATTCACACAGTGACATGTAATATTATAGTGCAACATTTGCTGGCTAATGTTCTTGTCATGTGTAATTAAGTTCACAAGAGGTCAATGCTATACTCCACATCACTGATACATTATCATTTTACAATAACAATAGTGTAGTACAGGGGAAATGTAGACAAATTCAACTTGCTTGCCAGCAGTTTGTCCTTACAATTTTGCACATTGGTGTTCCAGGGCACAATGTTGAGAAGCATTTTTGTCATAACTTTATAAGTCAAATTACTCAATCGCCTGATTCATCAAAACTTCCCTTACCAAATATTTGCTCTATATGGAACCACATTTTGTGTAAATGTTACTGTCGTGTATCACTATCTGATAAGCTAAAAGCTATTGCTTCCAGCAAACAACAACAGTTAATATACGTTAATAACTCAATAGATATCAGGAATAACAAGACAACTACAACTACCAGAATACAAGAGCAAACACAGTATATATACAGGTACCATTAATGATGTCATAAACCATTACACACAGTTATAGCTATATTAGTCAGTTCTATCACAGTTACAAAACATGCAACATTCAGTTACGGTATAATGAAATGCATGTATATATATGTTGTTTAAAAAGCAATTACCCAATGTGATTAGTATTTGTTGTGTGATATACATCTAACAACATGCAGCTAGTACATAGCTAACAGCTATGAGGAACAGTAGGAACATTCACTGTTAAGTAAACATGTATGTTCACTATTTGCATTCATGTCAACTGAATCACTACAAAGTTTTTTAATACCTATAATTATATTGTATTACATGGTACTGACTCAGATCAGCAATTGCAGCTATGACATGTGGGATTAATATCATGACGTGTGTTATTTTACAAAAGTAATCATTCCATTTTCAATTCAAGTGAATAGTAGCAATTTATGGTATTTATCCCAATTGCAATCACTGGTAGGTGCTACACACAGCCACACCAGACCACACTTCTGTCAAACACATGCCAGAGCAGTCTAAGTCATACGAGTCCAGCATAAAATAATACTTTATATTGGCAGATAGAAGCAATAGCCAAGGTTAACGTCAAAAAAGGCAAATTACACGTGGTTATTTGAGCTTGTCCTAGCTCCACTGTAGTCAAACTGGATGATCTAGTACACCCTCCAATAACTAAAATAGCAGTGTTGCTATAGCCACATCAGATTTTGCAGAAGGTAAGGACACAATTCCCTCCAGGATTTGTAGGAGTCATCAAACATCTTAATATCTGATGCTGGTATTTTAGCACTTTCATCACGTCCACCAACCACTATGAGTGGGATGAACTGACGATAAACCACAACACATAGCTAGCTACACCTCGGCTAAAATAGTCAAATTAATATGTTTAACTGTTTGAAGCTAGCTTCAGATATATAATTGCTATAGGTCTATAGTCTATGTAGCTACCACTAAACTGCAACATTAGAAATTTGTTCAGTCCCATTTGCAGTTTAACTCCTGGCCAGGGAGCCAGCCAAGTAAATTTATCAAGTGTTTAGCTATCCCAGTATCCCATCAGGAAGTCTTGTGTGGCCAGACTTTCAGCCTATACTCACAAGATTTATAATTTTGCTTTCCAACACCTACTCACATAGCTAACTATATAGTGTCATCTGTATGAGTCTTTTTTGTTCAGATTGTATATCGTACTCCTATACGTTATCCTTCTGTACTAACCTTGTCTTATGATAGGGTTTCCATTTAAAATAAGAAGGTGCCTTGTTTTGTTTCTGGTAATTTTCACACAGACTGACCTTTAAGATAAAACACACTGTAAAGTTGTAATCAAATGAAAAAAAAAATCTGACAAGTGATAGTTTATTATTGAGCTGCTTATAGTATTGATATCAGCATGTTAAATTTTAACGTATCTACTAATGTCCAAAACGTGCATGCATGGTCATCCCACATTAGAATGTCTATTCAGAAACAATTA